>NC_041406.2:83799732-83982232 GCF_900747795.2 Erpetoichthys calabaricus
GATTCTGAGGTCACCGAACAAGAGCCCCTCCGCTCCTTGGCTGCGCCTAGAAATTCTGTCCATATAACTTAACCCCTACTTGGTCAATATTGGATTCTGTCAAAGCATCTCTTCATCCTTTTGTGAGACGCTTTCTTGTTATATTTGTATCTTGAATTATAACCTTCATGTGTTGGCTCCAGTTGGTCTTTTATTTTACCACAGTCATTCCTGGCCTTCTGCGGTGGGTTGGCACCCTGCCCAGGACTGGTTCCTGCCTTGTGCCCTGTGTTGGCTGGGATTGGCTCCAGCAGACCCCCGTGACCCTGTGTTCAGATTCAGTGGGTTGGAAAATGGATAGATGGATGGATGGATGGATTCCTGGCCTTGCCTTGTCATGCCTTAGTCGTCTCTTATCTGGATTAGTGTAATATTTGCTTCACTGAACTTCTTTCACAAAGTATCAGCATCACAGTACAAGAACTTCAGGAAGCGGTCACCAGGGCCCTGACTCGGACTTAACACATCGATCGAAATGCACCTCGACTGACATAAACTGTTGTTCATTGGCTTTCTGTCAGATACAGAACCCTGTGTAAAACTTCTTGTTGACTTCCACAGCTGTCAATACAAACAAAACTCTCAAATACCTACCCACAGTGCAGTGAAAATGTTATTGCCCCCTTCCTGTTAGCCTCCGTTTTTATTTTTTTTATATTTGTCACAGTGAATTATTCTTTGTTTAGTCGAGTCAAATCAAGTCAAACTTTATTTATCAAGCACATTTACAAAAGTCAAAACTGAGCCAAAGTGCTGTACAAGAAATGGTAAAAGAAGCAATTCAAATCTTTATACACGCATCAAAGAACTGAAAACATAGCCAACCATTGCAAAAAAAACAAATTAAAGCCAAAAATACCCACACTCATGCAGACATATTTATAATCATGAGTGTACATGAGCCAACATATGCAAACATAATGTTAGCCTTTTGCATGGTCAAATACCAGAAGAGACCAGGCTTGAATGATGTTTTAAAAATGCCAAGTATTGGGGCAGACCTAATATGATAAGGCAGGCCATCCCAAAGAAAAGGAGCAGTTTCCGCAAATGCCCAGTTCCCCCCTTTTGCTTCAACCTCGACACAACTAAGAGATTCTGACTAGTAGACCACAGTGCTCTTGTTGGCACATACAAGTGAAGAAGATCTGAGAGATAAGACTGGATGCTCCATTCTCACATTAAAAAACAAGTAATAATATTTTAAAATCGCATCTGAAGCGGACCAGAAGCCAACGGAGCAAGGTCAGTATTGATATAATATGGTCACACTTACGAGAGCCAGTCAATAAGCGAGCAGCAGCATTCTGGACTAGTTATAGGTGTCCTAACAAAGCTTGGTCAACATCTACATACAAAGAATTGCAATAGACCAAAAAAATGTTATAAAAGCGCCAATGTCCTTTTCAATATCACTAAAAGAATGAAAAGTATTTACCTTAGCTAGAAGTCTCAGGTGGAAAAAGCTGCATTTAACCTCAGAATGTATCTGTCTAGTTTGAATGAACTGTCAAAAATCACTCCTAAGTTCCTAACCGAAGCTTTCTGCTATAAGGCAAGGGGTCCATGAGCAACATCAGGGACACTTAAGGTTTCTGAGCTTTTGAACATCACCATCTCTGTTTTATTATCATTTAATTTAAGAAAATTCAATGCCCACCCAGGTTTTAATATCATTCAAGCTCACATGTAGGGTCTGTATCGTCTCGCTCTGCTTTGATTTTAGTGGCAAATAGATTTGAGTGTCATCAGCATCACTTTAGCACACACCTTTACCCAATGCAAGTTACAAGAATGATTAGAAGATGCAAACATCGAAAGCATCGGAGATCTGCAAGTCCTTTTGCAGTACAACATCAGCTATCCTGTAGAAAAGACACTATGCAGTTTCAAAATACCTAACGAAAAGGTGTGTTTTCAAAAGATGCCCAAGCACGAGGAGATATGGTGCAGTTTCAGTAGCCAAAGGGAGATCCTCCCACAACTTTGGGGCAAGAACACCGAAGCATTGTCCATTCTTGGCACATCAGGCAAGAGGAGAGACCATCCGCAGACAGGCAGAAGGGAGACTTCTTGAAGGGACATGTGAAAAGACCAAAGACTGGGGATAGTGAGGAGCAGAACCATTCAGAGAACTGTAGGTGAAGACAAGAGTTTTGAACTGGGTCCTTGCAGCAACAGGAAGCAAGTAGAGAGACAATAGAGAACATCGGTCAAGGAGATGCATTCTGGAGCAACTGGAGGGGTCTGACACCAGGTGAGTGAAGGAAGCCCCGCCAGGAGTGAGTTGCAATAGTCCAGCTGAAAGACAATCGGGCATTGTGTGGCATAATTAACCCTTAAACTGCCACATCCTTGAGGGTTAATGCACTCCTGGATGGCAAATACTTTTTTGCTTTACTTTTTAAGTAAACATCACAATTTGCCAAGAAAAAGTTAAATTTTAATTGAACACGTTTTTTTCATGCAAAAAGTATCACCATTACTGCAACACTGATCATTATACACACTGCCAATGAACTGTAAAAACTGTAAAAAAAAAACTACAACAACAATCTCTTATTATATGTTCAAGGTGCAACGGACGCCATCGATGAAATTCAGTAAATCACCAAGCCAACTGCGCTTGAACTGGCTGCACGCAGCATACAGAGGCCAATGCTGACGCTGGCAGGCTAGTCTAGTGCAGCGGCTGAATCCCAGGGACAGTGATGCTGATTCGCTAGGGGGCGCCAGTGGTCACGATCTGGCTGCTCAACGAATTTACAGCACAGACTGATCAGCTATGGCGTGTTCGGAAAATTGCACTGGGAGCCAACTATAGCCGGTTGCGGCATTCAATGAATGTATGTTCACCGAATATACTCTGCTCCGGCGTGCTGGTAAATTGTACTGGGAACTAACTATAGCTGATTCTGGCGTTTTAAGGGTTAATGAGTAAAGGTTGAATCTTCTGAATATTATGAAGAAAGTTTTAAAAACAGGACTGGAACATTGAAGAATCACATTTGATGGATGAAAGCGAGGAGTCCAGAGTCCAAGATTCGTGTCCATGACTGATGGTTGGGTGACATCTTTAAAGGCAGTGCTTAGAGAAAAATTGAATCGACTGAAGCGACTTCTGAATTTTAGACCAAATGTAATCTTTAGCTCTATCTGTCTGTCTGTCTGCTTTTCACAAGAGAACCACTTAACGGATTTAGATCAGGTTTTTTTTCTATAATTTGCTTGAACATTCCGGTTGATTTTGTAACTTCTCTCATCACGCTAAGTATCAGAGTTCGGTTGCGGTTCTGATTTATTTGCCTGAATCCGAGAGAGATGTAGTGGGGGGCAGGGCCCTCCTCACTCACACTCCAGCCTTGGGGCGTACCTTACATCCGCTTAGCTAGCAAAAAAGAGAACTACTTCATGGATTTAGATTGGGTTTTTTCCCTATAATTTGCTTGAACATTCTGGTTGATTTTGTAACTTCTCTCATTGCGCCAAGAATCATAGTTCACTTGCAGGAGTGATATATTCACGCTAATCCGAGACAGAGGCTGCGGGCCAAGGGAAGGGGGAAGCATGACGTCAGGAGTGGGGAGCCAGGCAGGGCCCTCCTCACTGTCCTGTTTCACTATTACATGGGTGGAGCCGTGGGGGACGGCTAGTATTAGATAAATAGGACCTGAGTAAGCATTTAATGGCATTTCTAAATTGCTACTGAAGTTGTTGATCTTACTGCCTGAGAATGTCAAAGTATATGACTAGATTTGATTTTGTCAGGGCCAGTCGCAGACTGATTAGACAGAGTCGCTGGGTTTGTCAGACTACACGACCGGTGGTCACGGGAGCCCACCTTAACTATCTCTGACTTGATAAAATTGCATAAATAAAAGTCCGGGACTGAAAAGTCTGCCACAGTGGCCAGGAGCTGCGCATGCAGCAGCGTCTTACAGATGTTCTGTGTTCTCTCTTTGTAGTAACTAGTTTTTGATAACTGTTAGTAATGTTAAGATTAGATGTGCCCTGGCATGTCCATAGCAATGTATTCATTGATTTTTAAATTGATGATATGCTGCCGTCATCTCAATCCTGTGTGTCGGCTCAACTTAAGTGCCTTTTGGACAAGCTGCTAACTTGAGAGAAGCGCCAGAGAGAGCAAAGGGGATGTGAAGGCTACCGTACCTCTGTAATTTCTGAAAATGGATGAGACTCTTGGGATCATAAAGTGAGGTTTATTAAATATTATTTATATTAGTCAGCTGGCAGCACTGCATTCACTAGCGCCTACGGAGCTCTGCTACACTTTATTGGTGTAGCTCATCTGAAAAGATGGAAAGGGTAAAAGTACAATTATGAAATACTCGCTTCCTTTCCTTTGACATCAAAACCCTTTAATAAAAATATCTTTTTCCAGCTTTTTTTACACATTTTGCCTTACAACATTTGAGTAACGAAAAAAAAGGCGACAGTTCAGAGGGGGAATGACGGGTCTTCAATTCAAAAAGTTATTCTCATGAGGCTTTCGCATAATCTTTATGATGTGCGCAGATTATTCTGGAGTTTTATATATTTAACCATGTTTTAGCAAAAGAGCACACATTTGTATGTTTTGAGCATAGGACGGGATTACTGCCGTGCAGATTGTGTGACACGAGTAACGTCAGATTTTCCTTTTTTCCACATCGTTTGCCATTTTACAGCATTTGTCACTATTAGCCTCTCGTTTTTTTATCTCCATTTTAAAAATATGAGCCTAAAAAATTTTCTCGGCCATTACTACAAACTCTATAGGGTAAGAAACATTATTCCAACAGCCTTATTCCAAAATGGATTAAATTCATTTTTTTCCTCAGAACTCTACACACAACACCCCATAATGACAATGTGAAAAAAGTTTACTTGAGATTTTTGCAGATTTATTAAAAATAAAAAAATTGAGAAAGCACATGTCCATAAGTATTCACAGCCTTTGTCATGAAGCTCAAAACTGAGCTCAGGTGCATCCTGTTTCCCCTGATCATCCTTGAGATGTTTCTGCAGCTTCATTGGAGTCCACCTGTGGTAAATTCAGTTGGTTGGACATGATTTGGAAAGGCACACACCTGTCTATATAAGGTCCCACAGTTGACAGTTCATGTCAGAGCACAAACCAAGCATGAAGTCAAAGGAATTGTCTGTAGACATCCGAGACAGGATTGTCTCGAGGTACAAATCTGGGGAAGGTTACAGAAACATTTCTACTGCTTTGAAGGTCCCAATGAGCACAGTGGCCTCCATCATCCATAAGTGGAAGAAGTTCGAAACCACCAGGACTCTTCCTAGAGCTGGCCAGCCATCTAAACTGAGCGATCGGGGGAGAAGGGCCTTAGTCAAGGAGGTGACCAAGAACCCGATGGTCACTCTGTCAGAGGTCCTCTGTGGAGAGAGGAGAACCTTCCAGAAGGACAACCATCTCTGCAGCAATCCACCAATCAGGCCTGTATTGTAGAGTGGCCAGACAGAAGCCACTCCTTAGTAAAAGGCACATGGCAGCCCGCCTGGAGTTTGCCAAAAGGCACCTGAAGGACTCTCAGACCATGAGAAAGAAAATGCTCTTGACCTCAGACTGGGGTGACGGTTCATCTTTCAGCAGGACAACGACCCTAAGCACACAGCCAAGATATCAAAGGAGTGGCTTCAGGACAACTCTGTGAATGTCCTTGAGTGGCCCAGCCAGAGCCCAGACTTGAATCCCATTGAACATCTCTGGAGAGATTTTAAAATGGCTGTGCACCGATGCTTCCCATCCAACCTGACGGAGCTTGAGAGGTGCTGCAAAGAGTAATGGGCCAAACTGGCCAAGGATAGGTGTGCCAAGCTTGTGGCATCATATTCAAAAAGACTTGAGGCTGGAATTGCTGCCAAAGGTGCATCGACAAAGTATTGAGCAAAGGCTGTGAATATTTATGTACATGGGATTTCTCAGTTTTTTTTTTTTTTTTTTTTATAAATTTGCAAAAACCTAAAGTAAACTTTTTTCACGTTGTCATTATGGGGTGTTGTGTGTAGAATTCTGAGGAAAAAAATTAATTTAATCCATTTTGGAATAAGGCTGTATGTAACATAACAAAATGTGGAAAAAGTGATGCTCTGTGAATACTTTCCGGATGCACTGTATACAGTACATTGTGGTGGGTGGCCGGGTCCCATGCCCGGCTGGGACGCCCCTTCTACATATGTTCCGGGGGAGCAACCATGGGCTTCTCAGTACCTCCTCTTGGACGCTTGGTGGCAGCCTCCCTGGCTGACGATGGTGCCTCAGTTTCCTGCAGGGCTCCATGGGAGATGGAGTCCATCTCAGCCCTGTTGGGATCTGGGGTGGCCGCCAGGGAGTGCTACATGGGTCCCTGAGCCAGCCTGGACAACTCAGCAGCCCTGCCCAGAAGTGCAATCGGAAACAGGTGATCAAGCACCTGGAGCACTTCTGGGTGGGCTATTAAAAGGGGCCAGCAACCACCACTCAGGAGGTGGAGGACGAAGCTAGACGGGAGGAGTAGTGGTTCCAGAAGAGTGTGCTTACTTGGACTGTATTGTGGCTGGGGGGGTTCACGGGGAAGACATGCCCTCCAGCTGAAGAAAAATAAAGTTTTGTTGTGTTTTTACACGTGCCTCAGTGTGAGTCTGTGCCGGGTCGGGCGCAATGTAGCGCCTTTTATCACAACATGTATAGGATGGTCCAGATCTAATTATGCAACTTTTAATGCAATGCAGGAAAACAATGCAAGACAAAAGAATTGTTCGAAATATCTTGTAATAAACAAATGCAGGGTAGGTGCTGCCATCTATCGGCAAAAAAATATTTTTTTGTGAATTCTCTATGTAATAGCGTAATGAAAATTGCATAATTAGATCTGGACCACCCTATACATGTTGTGATAAAAGGCGCTATATTATTAGCAGAATTTGTGCTTATAATTGTACTTAGAAAGAAATACTCTAAATATGAATATACCATCATCAGAACACTTTCACATTGACTCTAGCATTATAGAATTGTTTGTCTAAGAGGAAACATGGATTATGTATACAGGTATAGATCTGATACATATTTATAATGTGCCATCATACATTTGTTATCATGCTTTGTGTTCTGTACTAGATTTTTGTCCATTAAAGTTTCCTGTGAATTAAAGAAGAAAAGACTCCTAGGAAAATAACAATGAGTTTTTTTTTTCTTCTATTCCATGGATGTAAAGTATTTGTGTCTTCATATTACGGGAGACATGCTTCAACTTCCACAATGTGTATTATTAGACTTCAAAAATAGAAATCTTTCCAGGCCACAAGAGGGCGCTGACAATTTGTATTTCATTTGCAGAGGCCTTTTTAAAGAGTGTTGTAGTCACCTTCCCTCAGTCTCTGCTAGATGGAGCCAGCACTCTACTACAGCTTGGCAAAATGAAGGATTCAGCAAATTCTGTGTATTTCCATTTATGTATTGATAGAGCATACAGCTATAATGAACCTAGAAAAAAATGTGCTAGATAATACCTTTAACAAAAAACTGTTTACAAAAAAAAGTAACGCTGTTGATTATTACTGTACATCCAATGTGTTTTATAATAAGGCAAATTGAATTAGAGCTGTGGTGGTTCATTATGTGAAAGCAATTACCTTCCAGTTTTAAGTTTGTTTTTTTTAGTAATTTACTTTCTGTTTCATAAATCACATTAGCTTAGGCCTTTATTTTGTTTATAGTCTTTATTCAGGTTATTCAGATGAATACATTTAACCAAATATTAAGACCTTTTAAGATCCTACCCACTTCTGATTATTTTGTGCAATGCTGCAAAGCATCGACCTTCTTTACATTTATTACATAAAACTAACCAATAAGACTGCACAACAATTTTTTTTTGAAAAGTCTTGCTTTCTGAAATGTTTTTGCTGATTGTGACAGGTACCTACTGGGTATACACAAATATAGTTTTGGTTTTACTGCACCACGTAGGAACTCTGAGAAATAGACATTTATATATTTACTGACAATAACGTATTTGCAGTAATCCCTCCTCCATCGCGGGGGTTGCGTTCCAGAGCCACTCGCGAAATAAGAAAATCCGCGAAGTAGAAACCATATGTTTATATGGTTATTTTTATATTGTCATGCTTGGGTCACAGATTTGCGCAGAAACACAGGAGGTTGTAGAGAGACAGGAACGTTATTCAAACACTGCAAACAAACATTTGTCTCTTTTTCAAAAGTTTAAACTGTGCTCCATGACAAGACAGAGATGACAGTTCTGTCTCACAATTAAAAGAATGCAAAC
Source organism: Erpetoichthys calabaricus (assembly GCF_900747795.2). Taxonomy (NCBI): domain Eukaryota; kingdom Metazoa; phylum Chordata; class Cladistia; order Polypteriformes; family Polypteridae; genus Erpetoichthys; species Erpetoichthys calabaricus. Next base: position 83,808,069 of record NC_041406.2, read on the forward strand.
ATATCTTCCTCTTCAAAGGAGTGCGCATCAGGAGCACAGAATTCCAGAAAGAGAGAGGAAAGCAAACAAATCAATAGGGCTCTTTGGCTTTTAAGTATGCGAAGCACCACCGGTACAAAGCTGTTGAAGGCGGCAGCTCACATCCCCTCCGTCAGGAGCAGGGAGAGAGAGCGAGAGAGACAGAGAAAAACAAACAGTCAAAAATCAATACGTGCCCTTCAAGCTTTTAAGTATGCACAGAAAGTAGCAACGTGAAGATAATCTTTCAGCATTTTTAGACGAGCGTCCGTATCGTCTAGGTGTGCGAACGGCCCCCCTGCTCACACCCCCTACGTCAGGATCAGAGAAAGTCAGCACAAGAGAGAGAGAGAGAGAGAAAAGCAAGTTGGGTAGCTTCTCAGCCATCTGCCAATAGCGTCCCTTGTATGAAATCAACTGGGCAAACCAACTGAGGAAGCATGTACCAGAAATTAAAAGACCCATTGTCTGCAGAAATCCGCGAACCAGCAAAAAATCCGCGATATATATTTAAATATGGTTACATATAAAATCCGCGATAGAGTGAAGCCGCGAAAGGCGGAGCGCGATATAGCGAGGGATCACTGTAGTCACGTTTATGTTTCGCATAAGCTATTAAATTCAACAGAATTGAAAGTGTTTTGCTCCTGATTTTCTTTTGTATTCAATGTCTGGTGCATCACGTTGCAGTTGTCCAACAGTAGTCAGCAACCATTGACGGATTCCAGTTGCCCTGGTATCGTCTCTCCATCGTAGCAATGTCCTGGTGAAACTGGTATGTCATTTTAAAATTTTTGATGTGTTATATTTGTGATCAGCACCCAAAAATCTATAAGAAACACCCAACAGTGTTCAAGAAGCAAAAACTTTGTTGTGCAGTGTAATCATTTAATATGCTTGCAGCCATTATGTGTGTGAATGAAGAGTTCCACAGTCTTTTCCAGTAATTGTTTTATTTTTTTTCTTCTACACATTGTTAGTTGCCCCTTATACACTGCACTCGTGTCTGTTACATCCCTAGCTGTGCAGCTGGTTCTGCTTCTTCTTCTTCTTCTGTCGTCTCCTGGTTCTGTTTCTGTATCTTTGTCCTCTGGACTTTCTTTAGCACTCGTAGCACCACCTTGGTCCTGGTTGTCATACGCTTCTTACTGTACACCATTTTTTTTGTTGCTGTTACTATGGCATGTTCTCCACATGTTTCTTTGCTTCCTGTGACAGTGCTCAGTCCCTTAGGGTTCGTATTCCACTATTTGTTCATTTTAAGTATGGCTTCTTGTCCTCTATAGTGTTGACAGACTGAACTCGGTCTACCTTGCTTCATATTCCACAATTTTGTAAATTTTAACTGTGACTTCTTATCCTCCACATTGTTGATACATAATTTCTTCCATAGCTTAGGGTCAGACGTTCCTATTCATACTGTAGATGTGACGGTGATGTGAGGGCTAGAGAGATGCTAACATAAAGACATTCCACAAACAGCCTTGGGAAGGATTGAATTTGTTGAGTGGTGAGGAATATAATGGAACGGCTCCACAAAGAATTAAGATCATATACTTTATAAACAAGCAGAGGACCTTCAGTTGCACTTGAGTAATTGGTTTTATCAGTAGATAATTGATCAAATTTCTGTTATCTGTCTATCCATTGTGTAACCCACGTAACCATTTCAGAGATCAGAGCACACTCTGTAGATGGGTACAAAATTTGCTTAAACACAGGAAGCAAAGGGTTATGGTTAGGAGAGCTTTTTCAGAATTGGGTGATGTTAAAAGTGGTGTCCAGCAGTGGTCAGTCCTGGGTCCGCTGCTATTTTTAATACACATATATGATCTGGACAGAAATATAGTCATTAAACTGGTTAAGTTTGCAGGTGATACCAAAACAGGTAGAAGGGCAGATAATGTAGAATCGGCTAAATTGTTACAGAAGGACTTGGACAGCATGCGGGTTTGAGCAGATATATGGCAGGTTAAGTTTAAAGGAAATACATTTAAAGTATTACATGTAGAAGTGGTAGATTTGAATACCCAATGGGATGTCTGAAAGTACAAATCTTTGAGAAGGACCTAGGAGTCATAGCTGGACTCATTAGAACAGTCTAGACGAGAACAGGCCATTGAGCCCAACAAAGCTCACCGATCCTATCCACTTAATTCAAGTTGAGTTTTGAAGGTCCCTAAAGTCCTACTGTGTACCACACTACTTGGTCACTTATTCCATGTGTCTGTTATTCTCTGTGTGAAGAAAAACCTTGTAATGTTTGTGTGAAATTTACCCTTAACAAGTTTCCAATTGTGGCCCAGTGTTCTTGCTGAACTCATTTTAAAGTCACAGCCTTGATTCACTAGAATTATCCCCTTCATCATTTTAAACCATTCAATCATTAGAACAATCTAGATGAGAACAGGGGCGGCACGGTGGCGCAGTGGTAGTGTTGCTGCCTTGCAGTAAATAGACCCGGGTAAGTAAGGAAGGACCTCCTTCCTGGGTCCTCCCTGCGTGGAATTTGCATGTTCTCCCAGTGTCTGCGTGGGTTTCCTCTGGGTGCTCCGGTTCCCTCCCACAGTCCAAAGACATGCTGGTTAGGTGGATTGGCGATTCTGAAAATTGTCCCTAGTGTGTGTATACATGTGTCCTGCTGTGGGCTGACGCCCTGCCCGGGGATTTGTTCCTGCCTTGCACCCAGTGTTGGGTGGGATTGGCTCCAGCAGACCCCCGTGACCCTATGTTAGGATTCAGCAGATTGGAAAATGGATGGATGGATGGATAGATGAGAACAGGCCCAACAAAACTCGCCAGTCCTATCCACTTATTTCTTCTAAAAAAAACACCAAGTTGTGTTTTGAAAGTCCCTAAAGTCTTACTGTCTACCACACTATTTGGTCTCTTATTTCAAGTGTCTGTCGTTCTTTGTGTAAAGAAAAAGTTCCAATGTTTGTGCAGAATTTACCCTTAACAAGTTTCCAACTGTGTCCCCGTGTTCTTGATGAAATCATGTCACTTCTTAGCTCTTTTAATCTCTCCTCATAATTCATCCCCTGTAGCCCTTTAACTCTAGTTGCTCATCTCTGGACTTTTTTCTTGTGCTGCTATGTCTTTTTTGTATCCTGGAGACCAAAACTGCACATGGTACTCCAGATGAGACCTCACCTGTGCATTATAAAGCTTGGGCAGAACCTCCTTAGACTTGTACTCCACACATCAGGGTGCTATATAAGCTCACGTTCTTTTACCTTCTAAATGGCCTCTGGACACCGTCTGGCAGTTGATAGTGTCAAGTCCACTACGACTTTCTATATTCAGACCTTCCTTTGTGTATTCAAACCTCACATTTTTACTTCCTACATGTAACACTTTTACATTTACTGACATTAATTTTCTCATGCTACAAATCTGCCCAAGCCTGTATGCTGTCCAAGTCCTTTTGTGATGATTCAATGGATTCTCAATTATCTGCCAATCCATTGAGCTTGGCATCATCTGCAGACTTCAACAGCTTGTTATTTAAGTTCCTATCCAAGTCGTTTTCCATCCATTATCCAACCCACGATATCCTAACTACAGGGTCACGGGGGTCTGCTGGAGCCAATCCCAGCCAACACAGGGCAGAAGGCAGGAAACCGGGCAGGGTGCCAGCCCACCGTAGGGCACACACACCCACACACCAAGCACACACTAGGAACAATTTAGAATCGCCAATGCACCCATCCTGCATGTCTTTAGACTGTGGGAGAAAACCAGAGCACCCAGAGGAAACCCAGGCAGACAATGGGAGAACATGCAAACTCCATGCAGAGAGGACCTGGGAAGCGATCCCAAGGCTCCTTACTGCGAGGCAGCAGCACTACCACTGCACCACCATGCTGCCCTCCAAGTCATTTTTATATATTAAAAATAGTAGCAGCCCTAGCACTGACCCCTGCTGGACACCACTCTTAAAGCCCAATAATTCTGACAGGGGTCCTTATACCATCACCCTCTGATATTCCCCATCTACACACTGCACCCTGAACTCCCACCTCTAGTTTGACGCCCTTTCTTCTTATGTGTGACTTTATCATTTGTTTTCTGAAAGTCAAGATACATAATATTGTATGCACCACACTGGTGGTATCTTTTTGTTTGTTCCTCATGGAATTCCAGCATGATAGTAAAAGACAACCTCTCCTCGTCTGAACCCGTCACTATCTACGTCACGACAGTGTACCGAAACGACCTAAAAACTGATGTTAGGTTCTGTATCACGATGTGTGGAATATAAGTTAAGGGAGGTTATGCCAAAAAGGCTCAATGTTGGTCTCATCAGACTCCAGCTGATTTTGGAGTCTACCATGCACCTTCTGGAAAACTCTAGCTGAGATGTCTTGTGTGTTTTCCCCCTTTCTTCTACAAGTGGCTTTCCCTTTGCCATACTCCCATAAATCTACCACAAGTGAAGTACTTGGACACCATTGTTTTCTGTGCAATCTCACACGCTATAGCTGGTAACTCCTTCAGAGTTCTCAGCAGCCTCTTGATGACCTCCCTCACTCATCTTCTTGAGTTTATGAGGACGGCCTACTCTAGCAGACTTACACCTCGGCCATCATTATTATTAATCCTCTTGATGATTTGCCTCCATCTGGCCCTGTCTTGGGCTTCACCCCATGTTAGGTCCATACCCTTCAGCTCATTTATCACAGTTCACTGCCAGGTTGTTTTAGGCTGGCCTTGTTTGTTCTTCCCAGGTGGTGTCCATCTCAGAGCAACCTTAGGTATACCGTTCTGGTCCATTCTAAAGATGGGGCCAAGCTGTCTTGAGTGCTGGTACTTGATCTCCAGCACCACACTCTGGCTCCTAGATATTTTGTTTTTGTAAAGGTGCTTATGGGTAATTTCAAGACCGAACAGGAGCGGAGAGAATGGGAATGCAAACTTATGCTTAAATTCAATACTCTACAAAATGGTCTGAATAGAGACAAGAGTTTTATGACCAGATATGTGGACTAACAGACTGATTGACCACAGGACTACACCAGAGGCCTATCTTACAGGTAATGCACTTCAGAAAAAACCTTACAGGACTTTCTGTAGTGATGATGAACTTATCTCTACATTTTATTAGTTCATTGTTCTCTTCTTTCAGGGTTAATTCATCTAAGGATTATTAATTTTGCTAACATTTGATCAAAAAGGTTGTTGCTGTCCCAATATACGCTAGAGTATTTTTCAGTTTCTTTGTTACACCTTGCCTGATGAAGGGGCCTTAGCTGCCTCGAAAGCTTGCATTTGTAATCTATTTAGTTAGCCAATAAAAGGTGTCATTTCACCTTACTTTCTCCTGTATCAATCTATGGCTAACATGGTACAACGCTGTACTGCTGAAGGTCTTCGTTAGAGATCTTCTTGGACCAGAAGATACGACAGATCGTCATGAGACATCCATTATGCAAGGCGTCGATCTTATTGACCTTTGCCACACTCCTTGATTTATCTGGATATTCAGTGACTTGAATATTTTCTGGTCTCCATATAATTACTGGAAATGCCAGATAGGCGATCTCCATTGAAGTAATTCAATGGCTGCTAAAACCAGTAGGCCATACCAGTGATGATTTACGAGTGTTGTATGAAATGGGGTGAATACTTACGGGATTGATTATGTTGTGTTTTATACAGGGTGAGTCAGAATTATGTTAACATTTGAATGGCGGAAACAATTTATTCACAAAACATACATCATATGTGCAAGATGATTTACAGGAATGTCTCAACCTGTTCGCCATCATGTTCAGCACATATACCATATGTGGCACACAAATTGTCCACAAAAATTGTACAGCAGTAGCAGTACCATTAGTGTTAACATAGTTTTGACTCACCCTGTATTTGTAATTAATTTAGAGCACCTTGCAGAGACCTGTTTTCACTTTTACATTAAAAAAACAGATTAAATTCACTGTAAAATAAATATTGTATAACAGGAAAATGTCAAAAATTCCAAGGAGGTGAACAGTTTTTATAGGCGCTTAGTGGCAGGTGTAAATGCTTCCAATATTGTAGTTTCCAATATCTGAGGCTGTGCTTTGTGAATGTTATTAAATAATTTATTTCCTTGTAATTTCTTGAGCCAGATATTGAACTCTTGACTTCATAGCCGTTATAGTTTTCATTTACTTATTTTATTTTCTGTTAACAGAAACCCTTTCCTGCAGTGATGACAAAAATGATTTCTTATACTTCAACTGTAGACTCAAATAATGCACAGGCGCTCGCGTGAACATATCAATCTAAGGATGAACTATTGCAAGTAAATTAAAATTGATTCTTTTGGAGAAAAGCTGACTCGTATTTATTCTAAAATTCAGGGAAGTGTGTTTTGATGAGTTGAGCCTTCTGCTGTGATTACACACTTCATATTTCTTGGTTTAAAAATAGAATTTTTGCAGTAGTAGGACACTTGTCTTACTTTATTAATTTGCCTTCCTTGCACATGACCAAAATTATGCCTTTCTGATGTTTCCCCTTCTCTGTAGCGGACATTTATTGTGCATTGGGTGCAAAAGGGGTTTGGCGTCACATTTATCATTGCGCTCCCTTGGCAGATTGTTACAGAACAGCAGCAATGACAAAAAAAGGACAAATTAAAACATCATTCTGTCACAAGATGCTTTAGGCTTCTCTGTGTATTTAGTTAACATCTTGTCTGTGTTCAGAATTGTACTCAATAATAAATCCTATTTTCTTTCTTTATTGCTGACTTAGCTTTTAAAAATATTGGTATTTTTAGGGAAGTAGTTGTTAAGCGAGAAGATGCCTGAGGAGTGAAGAAGAAGTATATTAGTACCAGTTTTCAAGCATAAGTGAGATGTGCAGATCTATAGTAACTACAGGGGGATAAAGCTGATCAACCACACCATGAAGATATGAGAAAGAGTGATGGATGCTCGGCTGAGTGGAGAAGTGGTAACTCTATTTTTGCAGCATAGCACACCCATTTCCAGGGACTCAAAAGTATTTGGACATTTCACTGACAAGCTGTTCCATAGCCACGTGGGAGCAGGTCCCTCATTATTTCATTAACCATTTAGCAGGTAAAAAGTCTGGAATTCATTCCAAGAGTGGAATTTGCATTTGGAAGCTGTCACAGTGAGCTCTCAATATGAGGCCCAAAGAGCTGTCCATGCAAGTAAAAACAGGTCATCATTAGGCTGAGAACACAAACCCATCAGAGAGACAGCAGAAACACCAGGAGTGGTCAACTCAACCATCTGGTAGATTTGTAAAGAGAAGGAACACGCTGGTGAGCTCAGTGACTGGAAAATCAGAGAAGACGACTGTGCTGGGTGATCACAGAATTCTGTTCTTGGTGAAGAAGAACCCCTTCATGACATTTAGCCAAACCAAGAACTCTCTCCGGGAGGTAGGCCTGTCATTGCCAAAGTCTACAATCAAGTGAAGATTTCATGAAAGTAAATACAGAGGGTTTACCAGAAGGTGCAAACCACTGGTAAACCTCAAGTGCATGAAATACAGATTAGACTTTGCAAGAATATATTTTCTGAAAGCCTGTCCATTTCTGGAACACTTTCCTTTGGACAAATGAATGTTGGAAAGAGAAGATCATGGGGAAAAGAAGAAATGGCTCATGATCTGATGAATATCACATCATTGGTGAAACATGGTGGAGGCCGTGTTAGGCCTGATCATGCATGGCTGCTAATGGAAGTCAGTCACTGTTGTGACTGCTGGCAGAAGTCGCAGGATGAATTCTGAAGTGTACAGGACGCTGTACAGTCTGCTCAGATACAGACAAATGCTGCAAAACTGTCCAAGGAGGTTCTGCTCAAGCTTTATAACGCACTGGTGAGGCCTCATCTGGAGTACTGTGGGCAGCTTTGGTCTCCTGGCTACAAAAAAAAAAAGGATGACGCTTCACAGTACAGATGGACAATGAGCCCAAACATACTGGGACAGCAAACCAAGTGCTCTTCAAGGCCAAGAAGTGGAATATTCTTCAATGGCCAAGTTAATCAACTGACCTCAACCCAACTGGACATGCAGTTCACTTGCTGAAGACAAAACTGAGGGCAGAAAGTTCAACGAACAAGCAGCACCTGACGACAGCAAGTAGTAAAGGCCTGGCAATGCATCAGCAGGGTGGAAACTCAGCACTTGCAGATAACAATGGGGTCAAACTTCAGGCAATCATTGACTGGAAAGGAGTTTCAACCAAGTATTGAAAATGATCATTATATTCATGATTATGTTAGTTTGTCCAAATACTTTTGAGCCCCTGAAAATAGGAGGACCATGTGTGAAAATGTCTGTCTTTTCCAAACAGCATGTACAATATTTTTTGTTAAACCCCATAAATTACAATTGAAAGTCTACACTTCCTCTTCACATCTGGATTGCTTTATTTCAGTTCCATTGTGGTGGTGTGCAGAGCCAAATTTATAAAAAATGTGTCACTGTCCAAATGCTTATGGACCTAACTCTCTCTCTGTCTGTCTGTGTTTCCGCAGATGCACACTTGCCCAGTGCAGGCGGACGGCTTCGTTGTGTGTTGTATTATTGAGAGTGGAGATGCTTTCAAACTTTTGCCTAAACTTATGCAAATGCTACATTTAGTTTTTCAGTTCATCAAATAAATCACAACTATACATACAATTTTCATAAAAAGTCCATTGTTTTAGCTGGTTGCCTATTCAAAGCTGTATTTAATATTTTTCACATTAACAGCATATGTAATTTGGCCAGGGGTGTCCAAACCTTTGCATGAAACTTTTTAAATGATTTTGTTATCATTATACTTGTTTCTGTTTGGAAAACGTCTCTTTAACCTTCACCTGCTGATCTGGGGCCTCATGTATAATGCCGTGCGTAGAATTCACACTATAACATGGCGTATGGGCAAAAGCGGAAATGTTCGTACGCACAAAAAAATCCAGATGCATAAATCTGTGCATACGCCAACTTCCACGTTCTTCCGCTACATAAATCCCAGTCAGCGTGAAAAGTAATGCACATGCACGTGCCTGTTTTCCCACCCCAACTCCTCCCAGAATTATGCCTCTCTGAATATGTAAATCAATATAAATAAGCTCCGCCTTCTGTGAAAAGACAATGGCAAAAGCACAGGGGAAAAATAGAAGAATATCAGCGAATACCAAGTGGAGGCAAAGAAAACGTACTATTTGTTGGTTTAAACAGAGATATAAAGAACAAAAGGAAGTTGATTGAGTGACATAGAGTGTTGGAGAAACTCGTAAGTTCAAGTTCACAAAGTCGCACAGTGCTCGAAATAAAAAAAGTTGTCAGATATCAAAGTCGCCGTGAAAAGGCGAGTCGTAGCCCACCGTTTGAGTGTCATATGAAAGCTTATTAGGGTACAGAGAAAAAAAAAATTAGGCACACAGTGGGCAAAAAGCTTGAAATGCCAACTTTAATCTCGAAATTTCCACTTTAATCACACAGTTTATTTTGTCATTAAAGTAGAACATCATGAACTTCATCTTTAAATCTTTTAATTTACTAGTTTCTCAAATACCATCATAACTAAAGTAGCACATTACATGCTTTGTTTTGTATGTGTTCTTCTGTGTGCTCTAAGAAGAAGCACATAGTGATTCACACACATAAACGGGCTTTCTCTTCCTCCGACAGGACACAGAATCCATTACATTCGTGATATTACAGCTCTCTGAATAATTAAAATACTGAGATGTATACTTGATATCATTTTCATGATGATAGGCGTTAAAGCATGTTGTTAAACATGGGAGCGCGCAGTGATAGTAATAAGCAGGCGCCTCGTCCACAGATTGTTCCTGTCTCACGCAAGATGCTTGCTGCGCCGTGTGCGACCTTCGGTGAAATAATTTACTGCAGCAGTACTGTCTCTTTCAAACGTACTAACCCCAAATTCCTGTCCTTCCTTTTCTTTCTCCAAGTAACCAGTCGCCACACAATCAGCTCTATAATAGACGTTAAGCCATCTGTAAGCTTAGAACGCAGATTCTTCAAAACTTTTAAGAAACATTGAAATATCTCCATAGTACATGTTTAATTATTCTATCCTTCCAGTGTCACGGCCGCCCCAGCAAGAATACAGAGCAAGGCAGGAACAATCCCTGAACAGAGCGCCAGCTTCTCAATAGCGCTGCGGCACCGCGTCCTCACATGTTTAATTATTAACAATATAGATTATTTAAATGACGTTACATTTTATCTGTATAATGTAATAAACATATTTTGCTGCATTTCATCTTAAAAATGATATCGTCATCATATGTAAATACACACTTTATAAAGTGGCTCAGGTTGTGCAATATTATAACTATCACAAGTTTATAGTGAGGTGATTGTACTTATAAGTACAAACAGTTCTACAAGGAGCACTTGATGGACTGATTGAGTGCGTTTAGAGTTCTTGAGATGAAACTGTTTATGAACCGCGAGGTCCGTACAGGAAAGCTCTGAAGCTTTTGACGGATGAGAGCAGTTCAAATAACGAATGGCTGAGGCAGCGTGTGCTTGATGCTGTATATCGATAATTCTCTTTCTGATCAGCTGCTCTGAGTGGTGCAGTGAGAGTAATATGGAAAAAGATGATCCGCTGTGGCAACCCCTAACAGGAGCAGCTGAAAGTAGAAAAAGAAGGTGCAGTGAGAGTAACCACGCTAAAGCAGCTGTGGTATTTGGAATAGTTTGGCCATTCCGTGGACCATTATAGTGGACCCTTGACTTACGAACTCAATTCGTTCGTGAGGGCTGGTTGTAACTCAAGTTGGTTGTAAGTCAAGAGTATTTTTCCCATAAGAAATAATGGAAATACCCATAATGCGTTCTGAACCTCCCACAGCAACACTTACTTAACCTTTTCATAATAAAAAAGGGTTGTATAATGTGCATAATTTACCAAAACACCAATAATGTTTCTAATGTACTAACCAAAAAGTGCCTAGCCTACCAGAAACAACAATTTCATACTGTACTCACCATTTAATTTGACATCTTTGGGCTGCAGGAAGGGAGGAGAAGGAGAATGAAATGGAAGGTGGTTATTGTTTGGAAGGAGCCTCCTTATACAAATCTTTTCTTTGTAAAATTGTCGAGATTGTGGATTTCGACATGCTGTACATATTAGCGAGATTGGTCACACGAACACCACTCTCATATTTCCGCACAATTTCCTTCTCAGTTTCGATTGTTTCTTTACCTTCGTTACCTTCTTATCCTTCCTTAGCAATTATCGAAAAAAATGATATAAATCACTGCGCTGACCGAAATTACGTCCACAAACACATGTATCTGGGCTCCGACTGACGCTTACAAATGCTCTTGGCTGTTTGTTTACAATCGCGCAAGCGGATACACGTGACCGCATTCAGGTCATAACGCAAGATGTTGGTCGTAAATCAAGTTGTTCGCATGTCAGGCCGGTCGTATATCAAGGGTCGACTGTATATTGTTATAGGGATGTGGATCCAAAAAAGAAAAGGAAACTACACTGGAACAGTAGCACTGCTTTGACGCTGGTTGCCGAGTGAGTAAAACCGAGTGGAGAACATGCGTACGGCAGGGTTTGAGCTACCGTGAAAATGTGCGTGGCTTTAAAGTTTAGGTTTTATACATTGCAATTTGAGCATGGAAACGGGCTTACGCAACATTTTTGTGCGTACGAACCATTTATACATGAGGCCCCAGGAGTGTGCAGTTTGCAGGATTCACTCTTCAGGCTGACTATATATTTTTTTTTTTCTTTCTTTCTTTGTTTTTCCTATATGCCTATCACCCGAAGTCCCCCAACAGGCTGGGGGCCACCTGCCTGTCACTAACAGGAACTGCCCTCTGCACTGTAAATCTCCCATAATTCTTGCCAGTTCATTGTGAATGCGCTCTGAAGTTGGTGAGTTTACTTGTGTAATGCTGCGCTTGGGTCTTTTGTACGTTTGGAATTTTAACCCTCAGTCTGTCAGTTCTGTTTCGGGACTTTGTTCAGCTTGGATTGCCTTTGGCAGCAACTCCTTTACACCTTTTGTGCTTGCTCTTCGGAGTTTTACATGGTAACAGAGCATTTCTATGAAAATAAACCTTTTTAATTTTATGAAGATCCTGCGTTTGCATTCGTATGTAGCCAGGGTTGTGATGATAAATCCCCCCACTCCTCTGTTGGGACCATTTAGTGATTTAGGACTCCTAGTTCATCACACCTACTAACTTCCTTAATTATTTGTTGAGCTGTGATCATCTATATTTTTGTCATGTTTTTTTCTGTAACACTTGAAACAGGATTTTATGTCCTCCCACTTTTTTAGAATCCCCTTTAAGTCTTTCTTCTCTGTTTTATGTATTGGCAGAGTACCCATTGTAGAGCAAATCCTTATTATTAAGCAGCCAGACTTTAACAATCCTGGCTACAAACTCAACAATAACTCCAAAGAAGACAACCAATTCATAAGGATGCAGTGCCTCAGGCACATTTTTTGTCACCTGTACGAGTAAATGTATTTTTTGAACACCATTCCTCACATTTATCGCATGAGTGTTCTGAGCCATTTTCTGCCTCTTCATTCATCAAAGTCTGTTTTTATATACAGAAGCTTAGTTCTTTCGAATGATACGGCATATGACACTGACATCCTGATCGGGGATGAAAACTAAAGATAGCTCTGTGTCATAATAGAAAAGTCTTGTCATAAATTCTGTCATTTAATTATGTGCATGATGAAAGCAACAGAACCCGGCACACTTTGATTTACAGTGATAGATTTTTTTTTAAATATATGGAGATTAAAGGCTGTCACAGGACTTTAATGCAGCAATTTTAAGGTTGCTTATAGAAATAACCTATTAAGCTGTGCACACGTCTTTGAAATATATGAATCATTAGTGTTGGAAAAGCAAGATTTGTAATGTTTTACAAAATGTAGGCACTCACGGTGTAAGATTAAAAAATTAAAGTTGCGTGGTAAAAGTTTATTAAAGTAGCTACTGTTGTTGAAATGAAAAAAATGACTTCTGTAATGTGATAAATGGGACACTCATTGCAGCTCTTTTCACTTAGAGGCAAAATATCCATCCTTTCATCCATCCTTCTTTCTTCTCTAGCAGAAAACCATTCTTAACACTTTTAACCTATTTGTCTTTTCAGTTATATTTCTTTTTATTTCACTACTTAAAGTAAGATGAGATCCAGCTGGAATGCAGACCCTATGGTAGCCCATGTTATAATATGTTTTATTATTAAGTTTTATGTCACTGTTCTCTGTGCCCACTGTTATGGACTCATTCATACTGGCAGACCAAGTATGGTACACAGGATCAGCATTTAGAATTGCCGAGCCAAAGACAACTGGAGAATTGAATAGTCAGCCTAAAGACAGACTAGTATATTTCTGTCTCCTGTCAGTACACCATCCTCTTTCCTTGTTGGGAGAATGAGAACTGTATGTAGGCATTGTGCTATTCCTGTATTTTTTAAGGTGGGGTTTGAGTCCTTTCCTGTCCTTGTTTGGATCCATAGAAGGAGCCTGCACATGGAGCAACCAGGATATAAGGATGGACCTACGGCCAACACTTTGAAGCTGCCAGGCGGAAGATTATGTCTTCCGTCCGGTTAAAATCCTTTCAGCGTGGTGACGAAAGATGGCAGACTGTGTATGTCAAGATACCCACATTGCTTGACATGTCTGTCATAAGCTTCCCGTTTGTAATACCGCGTGAACCCGTCAATAAAGCGCTAAATTATCCTTATACTTCTCGTGTAAATCTTGTAACCGTCTTATTGCATACTGGGGGGGGGGGGGGGATAATACCTTTTTATTTATAATTATTTAAATTCAGGTTAATTAAAATGCTGCAATTGAAAAGAACACATTTCCAGAGAGCTAATGCCTCTTAAGGAAACAGCCTCTGATCTTGAAGTAAAGCTCTGTGTGTCTCTTCATGAAAACTAAGGGCAGGGATATATTTTTGACGCTCAGAACGCTTATGTGCACACATCATGGCTGCCACACAGTCCCAGCGCCCTTTTGACGCGTCCTCTGAGAATGTCATTGGAAATTAAGGTGACGCATGCGTGAATTACAATTCCAGGAAAAATTTGGGAGCCGTGTGTGTTTTGGTACGTGATGTCGGCATCATTATTTACTATTAACATCTCCATAGTGACAAACATGCATGTCGGAACGTCTGACATCAAATCAGCAGAAAGTGGATGTGGAAACGTGGAAGATGAAATGGAAGCAAATTTGAGACAGATACACCTGTGCAAAGCGGAAAATGTCTGAGAAACAAAGTGGGGATTCGGCTGTTGCAAGATGACACAGTGTGATGGCAAGCAGCATTGCAGCTCCAATGGGATCAATGTGTGTACTTCGATGTTTGATGAATGGATCGACACGGTGAGGCAAATCATTAAACTTCATTGCTGACATACAAAAGTATTCCTGGTGCTTTTCTTCATCCACTTCTCGCATAGGCAATACAAGTGTCACATATTCCCCATCATAATGATGTAATACATTTAAAGTTCTTACATATCACCTTCTGTGTATCTGTTTTCATATTTTTTTTACACCTTCACAACAGCAGCAGAATGCAAAGAATTTTTATCTTCATCTTTCTTCCCTCAACACACAACACAGCGAGTTTTCTCTACCGTGATGATTTCTCACACTGCCACCTGGTGGAATCCTCCAGATTTACATAAAGTACATGCGCAAGTATAGTCTGTACACTGCTTGCATATGCAAACGTTTGTGTCATGTAGCGTCAAGTATATCCTGGTCCTAAGCCAGGATGATGTACCTTCCCATTGTGGCGAGCGGCTGGGGGCAGTACCCAGCTGGGACGCCCGGAAGGACCGGAAGAGGGATTACACCTCCTCCGGACCATGAAGGGTCAGCCGCCCTGGTTGGTATGAGGACCATGGGAACAGAGCATGGAAGCTCAACCCTATAGGGGCCCATGGTAACCGCCAGGGGGTGTCCAAATGCCTGAAGAGCCCTGGACATCAGCACTGAATACCAGGGACACCCGAAGTGCTTCCGGGTGCTCAGCCGGCACTTCCGCCAGACAAGGAAGTACCAGCAGAAGTTCATCGGGAGGCACCTGGAGCACGTCTGGGTGAACATAAAAGGGGCCACCTCCCTCCATTCGATAGTTGGAGTCGGGTGGAAGTGGATGTAGCTCAGAGGAGAGAAGGGGAGGCGGTCAGGAGAAGAGGCATTATTGTGAAAGGCCTGGACTGAGGGTGATTTGGTGCAGGGGCACTGGGTTGTGCGATACACTTGTAAATAAGAAAATGTACAATAAATGTGTGGTTGGGTTTGAGCCATCGGTGTCTGCCTGTCTGTGTCCGGGCTGCTTTCCACACCATATACAGACTTACTTTTTTTTAGATAAGCATGGTATCATCTATGATGCTAAAGGATGATTTTGTAAATTTATAACTATGAAGACTTTGTCTGAGCAAAGGATTGTTTTAGTATGTTTGTGATTGCAATGCATGAGTAACTTCTTGAATGGTGTGCTACATAGGCACCTTTGTTTAATCAATTTCTTATGCTTATATATTGCCAGTGTCCAAGGGACCTTTTGCTTGTAAGTGCTAAAGTGAACTGAGGATCAAGATTTTTCCTTAACACTTCTTAACCTGTTTATCCAGGTCAGATTGTGGGACAGCTAGAGCCTTTCTCATCAATCATAGACCGCAACAATTCCTCAACAAAGCACCAGTCCATCACACGGCAAACACACACATACAGTGCATCCGGAAAGTATTCACAGCGCATCATTTTTTCCACATTTTGTTATGTTACAGCCTTATTCCAAAATGGATTAAATTCATTTTTTCCCTCAGAATTCCACACACCACCACATAATGACAACATGAAAAAGGTTTACTTGAGATTTTTGCAAATTTATTAAAAATAAAAACATTGAGAAAGCACATGTACATAAGTATTCACAGCCTTTGCCGTGAAGCTCAAAATTGAGCTCAGGTGCATCCTGTTTCCCCTGATCATCCTTGAGATGTTTCTGCAGCTTCATTGGAGTCCACCTGTGGTAAATTCAGTTGACTGGACATGATTTGGAAAGGCACACACCTGTCTATATAAGGTCCCACAGTTGACAGTTCATGTCAGAGCACAAACCAAGCATGAAGTCAAAGGAATTGTCTGTAGACCTTCGAGACAGGATTGTCTCGAGACACAAATCTGGGGAAGGTTACAGAAAAATTTCTGCTGCTTTGAAGGTCCCATTGAGCACAATGGCCTCCATCATCCGTAAGTGGAAGAAGTTCAAAACCACCAGGACTCTTCCTAGAGCTGGCCGGCCATCTAAACTAAGTGATCGGGGGAGAAGGGCCTTAGTCAGGGAGGTGACCAAGAACCCAATGGTCACTCTGTCAGAGCTCCAGAGGTCCTCTGTGGAGAGAGGAGAACCTTCCAGAAAGACAACCATCTCTGCAGCAATCCACCAATCAGGCCTGTATGGTAGAGTGGCCAGACGGAAGCCACTCCTTAGTAAAAGGCACATGGCAGCCCACCTGGAGTTTGCCAAAAGGCACCTGAAGGACTCTTAGACCATGAGAAAGAAAATTCTCTGGTCTGATGAGACAAAGATTGAACTCTTTGTGTGAATGCCAGGCGTCACGTTTGGAGGAAACCAGACACCGCTCATCACCAGGCCAATACCATCCCTACAGTGAAGCATGGTGGTGGGCAGCATCATGCTGTGGGGATGTTTTTCAGCGGCAGGGACTGGGAGACTAGTCAGGATAAAGGGAAAGATGACTGCAGCAATGTACAGAGACATCCTGGATGAAAACCTGCTCCAGAGCGCTCTTGACCTCAGACTGGGGCGACGGTTCTTCTTTCAGCAGGACAACGACCCTAAGCACGCAGCCAAGATATCAAAGGAGTGGCTTCAGGACAACTCTGTGAATGTCCTTGAGTGGCCCAGACTTGAATCTGGTTGAACATCCCTGGAGAGATCTTAAAATGGTTGTGCACCGACGCTTCCCATCCAACCTGATGGAGCTTGAGTGGTGCTGCAAAGAGGAATGGGCGAAACTGGCCAAGGATAGGTGTGCCAAGCTTGTGGCATCATATTCAAAAAGACTTGAGGCTGGAATTGCTGCCAAAGGTGCAGTGACAAAGTATTGAGCAAAGGCTGTGAATACTTATGGACATGGGATTTCTCAGTTTTTTTATTTTTAATAAATTTGCAAAAACCTCAAGTAAACTTTTTTCACGTTGTCATTATGGGGTGTTGTGTGTAGAATTCTGAGGAAAAAAATGAATTTAATCCATTTTGGAATAAGGCTGTAACATAACAAAAGGTGGAAAAAGTGATGCGCTGTGAATACTTTCCGGATGCACTGTACACAAGGGGCCAGTTAAGTATCAGAAATTTGTCTAACCTGCATGACTTTGGACTATGGGAGGCAAAATATAGTAAAATAAATGATCATAGCAGGGGATACACCAGAGGGAGAACTCCTAATACTAACAAATGGGTACAAATCAAAACACCAACAGCCTGTTTGTGCCTCTCTTAAAGGCTATTGAATGCCTGTCTATTGTTTGGGTTGGCTTGGACACTTGCCCACAATATCAACTTTATAATAAAACACTTAAGGTGGCTGGGTGTGTATGTAGTTCCAACAAGTAATCTGATTGTCAGTTTGGCTTTTGTGATACAATTGGAAGAAGAAGGGTGAGTTGTAGCCAGTATGAGACACACAAGGAAGAGTAAAGTAGGAGTAGGAGGCACGCTGAGAGTCACCTTCAATGATGGGAAGTATAAAAGTGCCTTGAAATGACTGTTTCAGAAGCAGGATTTATGGGAACATGCTAGAGAGAAGGTGCATCGGTCAGGAGAGGTTCTGAAACCAAGGAAAGTAGGTGAAGGTAGTTGTAGGGATATCAAATCATTAATTTTTTTTTCTATCACCTGTCTTTGACAGGCAGCATGGCTAGTTGTTCAATAAATGCTCCTGGAAAAATCAATATGCATCATAAGTGGGGTACAAGAATCGCATGGGCCTGGATTTTTGGATTAACGATCTGCCTCTTCCTTGAATTCTTTGGTCAAGGGCTCGCTCATCAATTCAAAAATGCAGTCCTATGTGATTTGCGTATCCTGTTTATGATGCACACTGGTCTTTTTTGGATGCGTTTATTTAGCAATATTTCAGCAAAAAATGCATGCATTTTGCACTTTGTGAGCAAAAGAATGGATAACTGACATTTGAATTATGTGACACGAGTAGCATGACTGTGTGTGTGTTTTTTTTTTTTTTTTCTGGCATGGATACTTTTAATTTCGTTTGCAGTTCTACAGCATTGGTCACATTTGTCTGATATTTTATCATAAAGTTGTTTTTTTTAATCTGTGTTCTCCATGAAAACTTGAGATTGAACATTTTTCTCAATTATCACTAAGCAAGCGATTAAAGTAAATCACTAAGTGCGTAAGTAACGTGTCATTTTTGGACAGAGTATTCCGATAGCTTTATAAATAAAAAATGATTAGACATTTGCTGACTCTGAATCTTTTTTTCTGCTTTCAGATTTTGACTTGAATTACTTCTGGCTGTGGAGCAGATTTGTTGACTATGTGCAGTGTGTCCTGGCATTCACGGCAGTAGCTGCTTACATTACCTACCTCTTCCTGGACTCTGCTCTTTTTGTTGAAACACTGGGCTTCCTTGCTGTGTTCACTGAAGCCATGCTTGGTACTCCACAGTTATACCGAAACTATCAGAACAAGTCTACCGAAGGCATGAGGTGAGTCTTGAGACAAGCCTGGCTAGAGGCATTTTGAAAATGGATTCACTTGTCCTGTGCAGGCTAATCTAACACTTGTCTGTAACTGGCAGGTCAGTTGACACTTGTCAATAAATATGTTGGGAGAATCTGTGCTAGCTGGATTCACAAGGCAAACTATTACATTTAGGAAAGCGCATCACATGTATTTGTTTATGGCTGTGAACAGAAGAGAAACCGTATTTTCAAGTTTTTAACTGTTTGAGTGTTTAACCGACATTTGAACTAAGAATTCAGAATGTCTGAGTTCCTTGTCAGAATTTTCAAGTGGAATGCCCTCCACAATTCGGATTTCCTAGTTGAAAATTCAGCCCTGATCTGTCAAATCCAAGGTTCCTCAACTTCAGATTATGACATCAATCCAAAATGGTGATGTACACTGCAAACTTTGGTGAAAACTGTAATATTATACTGTTTAGTTAGTTAGATAGATAGATAGATACAGTAGATAGATAGATAGATAGATACTTTATTAATCCCAAGGGGAAATTCACATACTCCAGCAGCAGCAGCATACCGACAAAGAACAATACCAAATTAAAGAGTGACAACAATGCAGGTATACAGACAGACAATAACTTTGTATAATTTTAACATTTACCCCCCTGGGTGGAATTGAAGAGTCGCATAGTGTGGGGGAGGAACGATCTCCTCAGTCTGTCAGTGGAGCAGGACGGTGACAGCAGTCTGTCGCTGAAGCTGCTCCTCTGTCTGGAGATGATACTATTAAGTGGATGCAGTGGATTCTCCATGATTGACAGGAGTCTGCTCAGCGCCCGTCGCTCTGCCACAGATGTCAAACTGTCCAGCCTACAATAGAGCCTGCCTTCCTCACCAGTTTGTTCAGGCGTGAGGTGTCCCTCTTTTTTATGCTGCCTCCCCAGCACACCACTGCGTAGAAGAGGGTGCTCACTACAACTGTCTGATAGAACATCTGCAGCATCTTATTACAGATGTTGAAGGACGCCAGCCTTCTAAGGAAGTATAGTCGGCTCTGTCCTTTCTTACACAGAGCATCAGTATTGGCAGTCCAGTCCAATTTATCATGCAGCTGCACTCCCAGGTATTTCTAGGTCTGCACCCTCTGCACACAGTCACCTCTGATGATCACGGGTCCATGAGGGGCCTGGACCTCCTAAAATCCACCACAAGCTCCTTGGTTTTGCTGGTGTTCAGTTGTAGGTGGTTTGAGTCACACCATTTAACAAAGTCCTTGATTAGGTTCCTATACTCCTCTTTACTGCCCATTCCTGATGCAGCCCACAATTGTTTATTAGCAATTCTGTTTGTGTCTCATTAGAATCAGTTGTACACACAGTACTGTCCAGCTTCTATCTATGGACATGTTGCTACAGTGTTTGGATGTGCGAAAATTCTGTGTAATGTGTTGCTATCAACTGGAATTTATTCCAGAAAAGCAAGCATAACAAAGGTTTTCCTGGAGGTGTCCATATTGGTTTTCCAAAACTTTTACTTTTAATGCAGCAACTTGGGTGTGAGTGTTGCTTGATGTGGGGGAAAAAAAATAATTTAAATGATTTTAGCACATGGCTGCAACACAGCAAAATATAAATAATAATAATACATTTTATTTATACAAGGCGCCTTTCTGAGAACTCAAGGACACTGAACAAACAATAAATAAATAAATAAAAGACACATTATAAACAACTTAAAACATTAGAAAATATAAAAAATAAAACCAAACAAAGCCACTGTAATCATAAAGAAAAAGCCATTCTAAACAGATGTGTTTTAAGTTTACATTTGAGGGATGAAAATGATTTGGTATTTCTAAGCTCGGTAGGTAATGAATTCCAGAGCATGGGAGCAGAACGGCTGAATGCTGTGCTCCCAGTGGTGGTTAGACGGGCGAGAGGGATGGTCAGATGGATGGAGGGAGAGGATCTAAGGCTATGGGAGGGAATGGCAACATGAAGAAGGTTGGACAGATTATGAATGGCCTTAAATGTTAACAGCAGAATTTTAAAATCAATTTGAAACTTAATCGGGAGCCAATGAAGCTGCTGCAAGACCGGAGTAATATGGTGAATAGATGTGGTTCGAGTAATGATGCGTACTGCAGAATTCTGGACTAGCTGAAGCTTTTTTTAATTAGAGAGACCAAAGAGGAGTGAATTGTAATACTCCAGAGGAGAAGTAACAAGACTGTGAACAAGAATGGCAGTGGTATGGGTAGTGAGGGAGGGGCGGATGCGATTAATGTTACGTAGGTGGAAGTAAGCAGACTGGGTGATGTTATTAATGTGAGATTGGAAAGACAGAGTACTGTTGAGGATGACACCCAGACTCTTCACCTGAGGTGAAGGGGAAACAACGGACTTATCAATAACAAGAGAAAGATAATTGGCTTTGGATAATGATGATTTTGAGCCACTGAGGAGAACCTCAGTTTTGTCACTGTTTAATTTAAGAAACTTCAAAGAAAACCAGGATTTAATTTCAGCAATGCAGTTAACAAGCGAAGATGGTGGAAAAGAAGAGGTGGGTTAACTAGCAAGGTAGAGCTGGGTTGCATCAGCATAACAGTAAAAATGAATGTTATATTTACGAAAAATATTGCCAAGGGGAAGAAGGTAAATAATAAAAAGAAGAGGCCTCAGGACAGAGCCCTTGGGCACACCTGAAGTAACAGCGGTGGGTTGGGATGTGAAGGTTTTAAGCTGAATGAACTGAGTGCGGCCTGAAAGATAGGATCTAAACCAATCAAGTAGAGTATGGGTAATGCCAATCAAAGATAAATAAATAAAGTGAAAGGATCTAAATACTTTCTGAATCCACTATAAGTTCAACTTTAACTTCAGTTAAATTAAAAGTGAGTAATATATTGCAATATTACCTTATTTTGTTTCAACTATCAAGATGTATCCCGCAATAGGCGTACGCTCCCTGGGAATAACTTCATTAGAGATTGCAGCCTTTACTAAACCAAAAGTGTGTGCGTATGTGTTCGTATGTGGGTGTGTGTGTGCGTATGTTTTTGTATGTAGGTGTGTGTGCGTGTATATATATCTATTATATAAATACATCTTGGGTCGAAATGTGATCATCTTGGAGAAACACCTTGACGTCACGCGAGACTAGACATTACAACCTTAGGAAGCAAGACTCATGAGACAGTGTCTTTTGCACGTCACACCCTACTTACAAACAATTTAAAACAAGTTCACGGACATCTAACCTTGCAGTTGGTGGAATGCTTTTGGCAGACACACTTCATGTGCTCCCAGCTCTTCAAAATGTTATATATTCTAGATGGCACGTGAACGACTAAGCGAAGAAGAAAGAGCAGCACATTGAAAAGGGACACGAAAGCGTTAGAGAGAAAAGAAGGCAAAAAAGGATGCACAAGAGAACAATAATAATCGATGTGCAAATTCAGAAAATAAGGAACGTAATAATCAGCCCGGACGTCCCGCGAGAGACACTGTCGTTCTGCAAGACAAAACAGTGACACCAAAGGACAGCTGCTGTACAGATTTTTAAATGATTGACGCGCAGCGTGACAAGCAGAACATGCAGCTCAACAGTAGGAGCAGAAAGACAGCAGCTGATCAAACCGCATCTCCTTCGTGTGCATTCAAACCCCTCCTTCACTACACGACCAGCGGAGACGCGAAGTGACAGGCGCTTAGCACGCTTGGGGGGCATTTGGGTAAGTGAGCGAAGTGAGGACAGCTGCTGTACAGGCCTTGAAATGATCGACGCGCAGCGCAAGAAGCAGAACATGCAGTGAGGAGCAGTGAGCAAGCAGGTGATCCATCTGCATATCCAAATCGTGCGTTAAACCACCCCCTTCACAACGCGAGCGGCAGAGACATGAAGTGGCTGGTGCGTGGTGCACCCCGGGGTGGGGGGGAGGTGGTGGTCTCGCGAAGCAGGGGGCAAGACATAATATATGTCTCCAACATCTGTCTGTCTCCGCTTTTCATGAGAGAACTACTTAACAGATTGAGGTCGGATTTTTTTCTATAAGTTGCTTGAACATTCCGGTTGATTTTGCGACTTCTGTAATTGCACTAAGAGTTTGCTTACAGGAGTGATTTATTTGCACTAATCCGAGACAGAGGCTGCAGGCTGAGGTTAAGGGGAAGCATGACGTCAGGAGTGGGGAGCCAGGCGGGACCCTCCTCACCCACACGCCAGCCTACATTTAAGTCACTCTATCTCTTTTATATATATATATATATATATATATATATATATATATAAATAAGAGATAATTTTTTTTTTTTATATGTAATATGTAATAACATATCTTTCCCTAGTGGTTTGGCGGTGATTCTAAAAGGAAGTAGGAATCAGTCACACTAATGGAAAACATATACTAGCTTCTTTTTAATATGAGCTTAACATTCACAGTAATATAATATATTCAGAGGAGAGCTACTGGCGTAAGCGTGATGCAGTCGGGGGTCCCTGCAGTCGGCGAGTGTGTGGAAGGCATATTCTCCCAGGTACAGGCAGGAGCGATGTCTTCTGTTCGTCCATAGTTGAGTACTGAGGTTCTGTGCAGTTGTCCAAGCTTTTATGTCTTCTCTGCAGTTCATGGTTCTCCAAACATGGGTGCAATTTTTTGCTGGCATAGCATGAATAGAGAATAGCGCATGATTTCTGCAAAGCAGTATCAGTTTAAGATACCTCTAAATAGCTGACAGTGGCCCTAGGCCATATATGGATCATCACTATCACCAAACAGGGCACATCAGCACTTGCCTTGTTTCTTCTCATCTCTCTGTCAGGTACTCTCTGTCAGATGATTTGTGTGGTTTCAGCTGTATTTATTTATAGCCTAATTCCCCATCTTTAATAAAATAATGTGTTTGGAATAAACTTCACAGATCACAATGGCACACTTCAAACCATTGGCTACACACGATGATATCATATTTAATTCCATTCAAACCTCTACTTCATGTTGTTCTTGAATCACTTGACTTCATATATGAGAGCAGATTCCATGCTCATCATGTGCCCAAGCATTCTTACCAGTTATTTACTTCAACATGTTTCCTATCCTACCCTACTCTGTTGTAAAGTTCCATGCCATTTCCTTGACACCATATCGAAGATTAGCGAAGAAAACTCATTTGCAGAGGTAGAAGTCCAGAGGAAAAAAGTTTCCTTCTGGCAAGATTTACAGTCTGGAATGAAACATGTCGCATGCTGTTTTCAATTAAGAATGGCTATGGGATTCTGAGAAGAGTGCATGTGGTAGTATGTGTTCAGTAATTGGGTTTCAGTGACAAGCTCAATGGAGAACCAAGAGGTGGATGACTTACTAAAAAAATGCAGAAGAAAATCGCATATAATTTAAACAAGATTGAAATATGTGCATGCATACTTTACTACAAATTTGTATTTTTGTTTGTTGTGATAAATCCTTTCATCTCTCACCTTATTATATATTTTCTGGATTAACCCTTTTGTGATCCTGTTATTTTTGTGTACTCTGATAAATTGTCAGTTTGTTGCGCACCCCCAACTTCTGGAGGTTGCCATCAGATTTAGGTAGCAAAGAAGCCGCTAAGCTTTTAAAATGAGGGACAGGTAGAACACCTAAAGCACTAAAGTATTTCCACCCTGACACCCGAATATTAACAACACCCCAAGAAGATAGCTGTATAGATGCAACAAACAAATATATACCAGTAAATATTCCTTATTTACTACTAGCTGTCCCCCGCGGCTCCACCCGCGAAGCAGTGAAAAAGGACAAACTTTAAAAATCAATGAACAAACAGGTGCGCTCCAACATGTGGCGATAGGTAGACCGACTCGAATGGAGTCTGGCGCGTGAGGAGGGCCCTGCCTGGCTCCCCACTCCCTGACTTCACACTTTACCATCCCCTCGGCCCGCAGCCTCTCTCTCTCGGATTAGCACAAATAAATCACTTCTGCAAGTGAACTATGATACTTAGTGCGATTATAGAAGTCGTAAAATCAACTGAAATTTTCAAGCAAATTACAGGAAAAAAAAAAATATCTAAATCCGTTAAGTAGTTCTCTTGTGAAAAGCAGACAAACAGACGTTGGATTATATATAGAGAGAAAATAACTGCTTACAAACACGGTAAAGGAAAATAATGAGAAAAAGTACCAAACAAACACCACGAACAAACTCGCATACGACATATTTAGGTCCTGGAAAAAGTCTTTACTGCAGGTGATGCAAGGGATTCTGGAAACATAAACTCTGGTTACAGGATGGAAAGATGTAGCGAAATACTCTCTTTTAATAACCTGCTTCCCGGAACTTGGATAGTGAATACGGTCCTACCACCAGAGTCCAGAAGAATACTCTTCAGAGGTGCGCCCTTCATGAAGAGCATCAATGGACTGGATTGGAAGGAAAAAGAACCCACCGCCATACTTAAATCGGGTGGCCTTGCACCATCCTTCTCTGCTAAGAATGCCCACTTAACAAAAGGTTTAGGGGCTGATGATGATGAAGTCAATCGCAAAATGGTACAATCAAAAAGTCCCGCGACATCCTTCTGTTCCGGTTTTATCGGTACAGTGCATACAAACTACAAATCCCACCAGCCCCTTCATGTCCGTGCAAACCTGTTTAAGGGCACAGACCCCAATTTACAAACAGGAACTGGCGTGACTAGTGTTGTTATTCACATTTAAAAATCACTCAACAGAACATACGTACACACAAATAAAACCCCGTATGTGACCCTGCTACAAGCTTTGCCCATATGGTCAATTGTATTTGTACCAGCTAGTCAAAAAGGGGAGACTTGCACCTGATTTTGGCTTTTATTTTTAATGACCACACTGGCCTTGCATTGTTTTTCCTCTGGTATGAAGTCTACCAAAATGATTGAAGGCACTGGGCTTGATCAAGTTTTATGCATCGCTTGCATCCGCCTATTCATTTATTAAACCACTTTGTTCATTTCAGGGTTGTAAGGACCTTAGCCTAGCAGCCCTGGGACCAAAGCAGGGACCAACTCTGTACGGGGTGCAGAGCACTGGTTTTGATTGGTGAAATTTGCCAAAGTGATTTTTCCAGCAAATTTGCTGGGTTTGCCAGTGGACCTTGTTCGCTCAATTTTCACTCTGGAAAGTCTCTTTGCGGCTGGCTTAGATAAACGTTTTCTTTCCTAGCGCTCCGTGATGCTTTGTAAGTGTGTGACATCACAAAACTGTTGCAGCCATGTTGGATGAGACTTTCACTGCCTACTTGATTTGTGTCACGCATGTGTACTAGAAATTTACTCCTCCCGATCTACTCTGCGCTTGCTTGAATAATACAGTATATGGGGTATAGATGCATGTGTGTCACTGTTCATTTGGTACTCCAGATGGATTGGCACCCCACTTGCAGTATTTTCATCTAAGGGATACATTAGCTGACCATAATGAGAATATTTTGAAAATAGTTAATTGTTGTGCATAGATTCATTGTACGTTGCGTGGTCACTGCTGGATTAAGCATGTCATGCTCCATGCTAGCACAGATTGGGTAGTGACAAGGACAGCCGAGATGGATTGGCACCCCACTTGCAGTATTTTCATCTAAGGGGTACATTAGCTGACCATAATGAGAATATTTTGAAAATAGTTAATTGTTGTGCATAGATTCATTGTACGTTGCGTGTTCACTGCTGGATTAAGCATGTCATGCTCCATGCTAGCACAGATTGGGTAGTGACAAGGACAGCCCCCTAAAAAATAAACAGTAGCACTGATTCATTGCACGACTGGCTCTACGGGTGTGTGTTAGTCGTAGCGATGGGAGTTTGGTAGCAAAGAGAGAGTTACAGGACCCCTAGTGTTGTGGACTTGGAGTATAATTTTACCCTGGGTAGGCACGATGGTTGACACTGCTCATTCACAGCTTAGGTCACCTGTTTGGCCTCAATTATCGGTCCAGCATCGGTGGCAGATGCTGTCCTGTCCCTCAGGGACATTTAAAAGATCATAGTACTGTTATATAATCCACTCAAAGCTAGTTCAGTCTCTCCTTCTCCATTGACGTCAAGGCATTTTGCAGAGTTCGCAAAAATACTCAACCATTTCCACGTTTTCTCCAAAGTCGAGGCGAAGTGAATTGAAAGGGTTTTGCTCATAACTACAGAGCCAGTCAAGAATGTGAGGCAACAACTTGTAATTTCAGGATACGTTATGGAAAGTGCACTAAATCTTGGGCATTCTTGTCCTGTGGTGTAATAACAAATAGTTGGATTTCTTATTTCTTTCTGATGTCTTTTAGTATAAAATATCTAAGCTTGTATTTGGTGTACTCTTGTCATTCTTACTCTGCAAATTCAGATCTGAATATGTTATAACGGTATAAATTAAAAAATAACATTTCTGTTTATTTGTTCTTTTTTTTTTTTATACAGTATGTCATTAATACTAACTCATGCAGTTCTCACTGCCAGCTCATTTTATGATATTAAACAGGCAAGACATTTTCACTTTTCCGTCATCAGCTGAATCCCCGGTTGTTTTATTTTTCCCTTAGTTTTTTTTCTCTCAAATAGATATCCTGAATAATTAAAAGTCATATTTCTTCAGAGTTGGAAGTCGATTTTATGAAATGGTGACAGTTTCAGTAACTCAACCAATGTTTATTAGCTCATTTTCTTGTACTTTTTAGCAAAATGGAAGGGGAGAGGAATTTATAGTTTATGGGTTAGATTTTTTTTTTTTACTCATTTGGCTTTCATTTTATGTTCATTTGGGAACCAAATGGCTCTTGTTTTGTAGAGATTGTTCAATTATCAGCACTGTTACAGAGTTTAGATTCCAGGTGGGCTTTTCTTTAGCCTTATTTGCCTACAACTCCTTAGATTTACCATGAAAAAATGATTCTCACGGATAAGGGAGGAAGGAGTCTGTTTGTGTAGGCCTGCCAAGGTCTTTATTATCCTGTTGGCCTTTCTAAGGAAGCGAATATTCTGTGCTGCTTTCACCACCCTCTGCAGAGCTTTATGCACTCTACTCCGATTGGCTAGAAGAACAAAGTTCCCTTGTTGCTTTCCCTCTCAGGTCATTTTGGCAGTGATGGTGCGCAAGAGTAAGGCCAAAAATCACGTGACCAAAACCTTTGCTAAACGAGTCGCACAGTGTGCTGCATGCGCTTGTGAAACGTGTCGCACACTTAGAAAATGCGTGGTGCTCACATAGACTTTTGGCAGTAACGCTGCGCAAGGACACCACTAAAAATCACGTCACAGCAAAACACTTGGCAAGTGTATCACTCATGCTTAAAAATGTAACTCGTGCTTACGGAATGCAAGCAAAATGTAACTCGCTTTTCTAAAATGTGCTCAGAATCAAGATCCAACCTGCGAACGCTGCAACCAAGCTCCTGCCTCACTGGGTCACATGTTTTGGGCCTGCACCAAACTAACATCATTTTGGACCAAAATTTTTAAGTGCCTTTCAGACAGCCTTGGGGTCACAATCCCTCCTAACCCACTAACAGCTGTGTTCGGTGTTCTTCCAGATGGACTTGTAGTGGGGAAGGACAAACAAACGGTGTTTGCATTCACTACACTTTTGACACGCAGACTTATTTTGTTAAATTGGAAGAATCCTAACTCTCCTCTGATAAGTCAGTGGGAAACCGATGTTTTATATTATTTGAAATTGGAAAAACATCAAATTCTCAGTTAGAGGATCTGTATAGAATTTTTTTTAAAACCTGGCAGGATCTAATCAATATTATTTTAGAATAAGAGAAATAACTATTACCGCATTTAATTCCCTTCTCCATTTTTTATTTACCTATATACAGTATATTTCTTCCTTTCTTTTGTTTATTGTTGCCTTATTAAAAAGCCCTAAGCAATTCTCCTTTGGCTAAGCTCGCCTTCTCATGGGTGGGGTTTGATTTGTCTTCAATTTTTTTTGTTATAAATTGATCTATTTGTATGGAATGATTACAATAAAATTAATAAATTAAAATTTAAAAACTAAATAAATGTGCTCAGAATGTAACTTGTCTGTGCAAAATGTGTGTCCTATCTATCTATCTATCTATCTATCTATCTATCTATCTATCTATCTATCTATCTATCTATCTATCTATCTATCTATCTATCTATCTATCTATCTATCTATCTATCTATCTATCTATCTATCTATCTATCTATCGTATGCAGTGCCTTTCATATGTATCTGTCTGTGTTGTTTTCTTAGAATAAAAGTTAAAATATTGGTAAGCATTAATTGATACATTTTTAGATTGAGTTGATTCTGATAAAATATCCCTTGTTCCTGATGAGATTTTCATCCACGTGTCTTTGTGACATCCCTTGGTGCAGGTTATGCCGTCAGTGCAGCAGTGGTGTTCTGCTAAAGCTGTAACTCAGTATTTCCAAGACATTGATCCATCTAAATTTTGCAAGTTTCATAAAAAACAAAATGCCATCTTCAGTTTATTCAGCGTAATTTAACTTGTATGTTTATGATTGTTAAGCTTGCTTTCACTGATGCATGCTGTTTTATGAAATACTATTTGCTGCTATTAGAGACATGTTTATTACTGGAGAAAGATGAGAGTAGGAAAGAAAGGTTGTACTTAGTACTGAGCATGCAGAGGGGTACAGTGCTTAGTTAAATAATATACAGCAGTCATCAAATCTAGTAAAAAAGTACTCTAAAATATTAAAACCAGTCTGTGACCAGGAATAATAATATATATAAAAATCATAAATGTGCCCTTTTTTGAGAATATCTTATTTACGGAACCATTGCCACATATTCCATTTTTTCTCTATTTAAGGATATTTTTCTCCCCGTACTCTTGTGAATGATTTATGAGGACATTTTCAATACCCTAAAACAATTATAGAATTGTCTGCAATAATATTCTTGTTAATGATTTTTTAATGGCAATCTATTTCTACTTAAGGCACTGCATGACGGATATTTTATTTAAGAGCTTTTTGACCATTGTTAACTTGGTGTGTGTGTCGTTCTCTTTTAAATTGAAATTTTAAAAATCTTTTTCCTTCCACCTCCACACTGAGTGTCATCCTCTTCCTCCTGACTCTTTCTCACTTAAATGAGGCAACATGGCTCCTTTTATGTTGGGCCTGGGAGTAGTTCCGATGTCACAACATAGCACGGCAGAAGCTCCCTAAAGCAGGAAGACCTTCTCCCAGCAGCGCCCCCTGGTGGTACTCGGGGATCCTGAGAGGGTTGCCATTCTGAACTACAGGTCCCATTGGAAACCCTGCGGGACTCCAAATTGGAACCACACCAGAGTAGCACTGCCACCTTTTGCCCTGGGGGGTAAACACTCCCCAAATACCAGTCTCACCCAGGTCATCCATTACATGTCTACCCCAACTGGTATAGGAACCCAGTGCCATCCTCGACCAGGTGGCAGCTCCACTTATGCAGTCCTTCCATTATGGAGTCCAGGCTTGGTAAGGTATTATTCCTCATCAGAGACAAAATGCCTGTTCATCCATTTTGGCATCTACAGTGGCCACATAATCAGGTTATTTGCGGAGAATCTACATGTATTAATCGGGTTTCTCATAGGCCAAAACCTGATTTCTCTATTTGGAATAATGGTTTACATGGCAATCTAGAAATCAGGTTTCTGTCAATATTTGGGTTATTGACGCGCATGTAAACTGATCTGTATACAGTATGAGGTTAAAAAGAGGCAGCATTGGACTAAGTAGCCTTGGTAATATTATGTTATATTTTTCCATCCATTTTCTAAATCTTTTTTTACATTATTAGGGTATCGTGGCAATATTGGGCACAACTACATTGTATTGCCCAGTTTTTGTAATGGCAAATGAAGTAAAAGGAGCTTTTTTTTCTGTAGTATACAGTATGCCAAGACAATTCAAGCTTTTAGGATGTGGCCCACCGCAACCCTGAATTGCATTAGCGGGGTTGAGTGGATCTAATTAAAGCCACACTTCATAAATATAATGGAAGTATTCTAAGATCCTTCATCATTCTATCAAGTACATTTATCTAAGTACTGACAACCATCCCGCTGACGCAGACATAAATTATATTTAGAGTGCAAAGCATTAATAGGAAATGTTTAGCTTTTAAAAAAAGAAAAAAAAAGAAACCGGAATTATTGATGATGTCAATAACGTGTGGAAAGCAGGGCAGTGAGTTACACGGAAAAATGCAATATAGATTTCATGAAGTATTTTACAGTACATGCTGGTAATTACAAGTAAAGATATGGAAAAGTACCAAATAAGGAGTGGTGGGTTTACATTTAAATGACTAGACATCTACTTAAAATGTAGATGTTCATACATCCATTTCTGTCTCGGTTATCCGGCTCTGGGTTACAGAAGACTGGTGGTTATTCTGGAATCACTGGCTACAATGTAGGAAGCGGCCATTGTGCGGCGCAGTGTCACACACACACACACAAACAGTCCTTCATACTGGGCTAGTGGTTTCTGAAGGGGATGTGAAGCGTAAAACCCCCTCAATTTATTCTGTCATTCTTTCTTTTTTGTCATTTTCATGTCATTCACATTTTTTCATCTTTTAAATTGCAAAAACATTTCCTACAAAGTTGGGCCACTGTGTAAAATGTAAATTAAAACAGAATGCGATGATTGTACCCATATTTAATTGAAAATAGAACAAAGATAACATCAAATATTGAAACTGTGAAATTATATTGGTTTTTTTGGAAAAATATCTGCTCATTTTGAAATGGAAGCCAGAAGCACAATTCGAAAAAGTTGGGATGGGGCAACAAAAGATTGCAAAAGTTGTTTAATGCTAAAAAATTAAACAAACTGTTGGAACAGATAGATAGATAGATACTTTATTAATCCCAAGGGGAAATTCACATACTCAGGCAGCAGCATACTGATAAAAATAATATTAATTAAAGAGTGATAACAATGCAGGTATAACAGACAATAACTTTGTATAATGTTAACATTTACCCCCCCGGGTGGAATTGAAGAGTCGCATAGTGTGGTGGAGGAACGATCTCCTCAGTCTGTCAGTGGAGCAGGACGGTGACCGCAGTCTGTCGCTGAAGCTGCTCCTCTGTCAGGAGATGATCCTGTTCAGTGGATGCAGTGGATTCTCCATGATTGACAGGAGTCTGCTCAGCGCCTGTCACTCCACCACAGATGTCAGACTGTCCAGCTCCATGCCTACAATAGAGCCTGCCTTCCTCACCAGTTTGTCCAGTCGTAAGGCGTCCCTCTTCTTTATGCTGCCTCCCCAGCACACCACTGCGTAGAAGAGGGCGCTTGCCACAACCGTCTGATATAACATCTGTAGCATCTTATTGTAGATGTTGAAAGATGCCAGCCTTCTAAGGAAGTATATAGTTGGCTCTGTCCTCTCTTGCATCCA
Source organism: Erpetoichthys calabaricus (assembly GCF_900747795.2). Taxonomy (NCBI): domain Eukaryota; kingdom Metazoa; phylum Chordata; class Cladistia; order Polypteriformes; family Polypteridae; genus Erpetoichthys; species Erpetoichthys calabaricus. The sequence continues at coordinate 83,840,273 of NC_041406.2, forward strand.
TCCATTATCCAACCCGCTATATCCTAACTACAGGGTCATGGGGGTCTGCAGGAGCCAAAAAGACGGAGTGGTGGCTCTGAGGGTAGGGATCTGCACTGGCAATCGGAAGGTTGCCGGTTCAAATCCCGTAAAATGCCAAAAGGGACTCTGCTCCCAGAGAGGCAGAGTCACTTAAAAGTAATGATGGGGAAGGGATTCACCACTCTGTAAAAGACGGCGCTGGAAATTAGAGCAGCAATTTCAGAATGACATTCTGCAACGTAAAATTGCAAAGAATTTGGGGATTTCTTATTATTTAACAGAATACCTGGCATAGGCTTCATCTTCAGAGTTACACAAGCACAACAATCCCTCTTTTCCTTACACTCCTCTCGGGCAAGACTCGTCTTCCAAATCCCGACTTTGACCCTCAATTGAAGTGAGGTGGCCTCTTTTATCTTGGACCCGGGAGTACTTCTGGACCATGGGATACGACGACAACTCACAGAGCCACGCCCACCAACTCTAAGAATTCAATAAGAATTGAATTCAATAAGTCCATGGCAAGCAAGATGCACGCAAGACAGAGCCCCGCCCGCCAACAATTCACTAAGCAGCCGACCATGGCACACGCACGACAGAGCCACACCCGCCAACTCACAGAGCTCTGCCCACCAACAATTCGAGCGAGAGCGAAAGCATTTGCCAAGAATGTTTTCATTAATCAAGAACGAAAGTCGGAGGTTCGAAGACGATCACATACCGTCGTAGTTCCGACCATAAACGATGCCGACTGGCGACTTTGGTTATCCGGTCGGCTGCCCGGCAGGTCATGGGAATAACGCCGCCGACCGGATAACCAAAGTCTTTGGGTTCTGGGGGGAGTATGGTTGCAAAGCTGAAACTTAAAGGAATTGACGGAAGGGCACCGCCAGGTGTGGTGCCTTTCACTTAATTTGACTCAACACGGGAAACCTCCCTGCGTGGAGTTTGCATGTTCTCCCCGTGTCTGCGTGGGTTTCCTCCGGGGGCTCCGGTTTCCTCCCACAGTCCAAAGACATGCAGGTTAGGTGGATTGGCGATTCTAAATTGGCCCTAGTGTGTGCTTGGTGTGTGGGTGTGTTTGTGTGTGTCCTGCGGTGGGTTGGCACCCTGCCCAGGATTGGTTCCTGCCTTGTGCCCTGTGTTGGCTGGGATTGGCTCCAGCAGACCCCCGTGACCCTGTGTTCGGATTCAGCGGGTTGGAAAATGGATGGAAAATGGACGGGAAACCTCACCCGGCCCGGACACGGAGAGGATTGACAGATTGATAGATCTTTCTCGATTCTGTGGGTGGTGATGCATGGCCGTTCTTAGTTGGTGGAGTGATTTGTCTGGTTAATTCCGATAACGAACGAGACTCCCTCCTGCTAAATAGTTACGCGACAAAAGAGCGGTCGGCGTCCAACTTCTTAGAGGGACAAGTGGCTTTCAGCCACGTGTGATTGAGCATTAACAGGTCTGTGATGCCCTTAGATGTCCGGTGCTGCACGCACGCTACACTGAATGGATCAACGTGTGTGTATCCGGCGCCGAGAGGAGTGGCTAAGCCGTTGAACCCCATTCGTGATGGAGACCCTGCCCTTTGTACACACCCCCCCTTCGCTACTACCCATGGTCGGGTGACTTGGTGGATTATATATAGAAAAGCAACCGGAGAGGTGACATTCCATGTCCCAAGAGCCAGCTTCTGTAGCTGAGGATCGGACCGCCAAGGTCCCTGCCTTCGGCCACCCAACTCACACTGCACCCGACCTCCTTGGCCCCTCCCGCCCGCAAGGCGAAGCTCTCAGTTTACCAGTCGATCTATGTTCCTACCCTCACCTATGATCATGAACTATGGGTAGTGACCGAAAGAACGAGATCGCGAATACAAGCAGCTGAAATGAGTTTCCTCTGCAGGGTGTCTGGGCTCTCCCTTAAAGATAGGGTGAGAAGCTAAATCATCCGGGAGGGGCTCAGAGTAGAGCTGCTGCTCCTCTGCATCAAGAGGAGTCAGATGAGGTGGCTCGGGCATCCTGATCAGATGCCTCCTGGACGCCTCCCTGGTGAGGTGTTCCGGGCACGTCTAACCGGGAGGAGGCCCTGGGGAAGACCCAGGAGATACGCTGGAGGGACTATGTCTGTCGGCTGGCCTGGGAACGCCTTGGGATTCCCCCGTAAGAGCTAGAAGAAGTGGCCGGGGAGAGGGAAGTCTGGGCATCTCTGCTCAAGCTGCTGCCCCAGCAACCTGACCTCGGATAAGCGGAAGAGGATGGATGGATGGAAAGCAGCCGGAACCACAAAGAACAATGATAAGTCAACGTGGCTCAGAGGTGCATGTGGACTGTAGCAGAGACGAAAGCGACTGAGGCTCTGTTTGGAAAATGAACTGTCAACGTGACTCACAGGTGTATGTGGACTGTACACAGACGAAAGCGACTCCGGTGAGGAGTTGGGGGCGGGCACATGAGCAGGTAGTGCGTACTGAATGATGACTAAGAAATCAGCATTCTTCCCCTCTCCCCCCGTTCCGCCCTCCGCGCCCGAGCGCCGTCCAGCCCGGTCCCTCGCTCTGGGAAATGGAGGCGCGACGGCGGTCCTTCAGTTTTCAGTCACGGACAATTGTATGTTACCCTCTCCAGAGTTCCATCTTTTCATTCACCTACAGTCGTATCCTCAAACTCACCCAATTTGGACAACTGTGTCTTTCAGGAAGTGTTCACCCATCAATACATAATTATGCGGCGTGCTAGTATGACTATATAACACTAGGGTGTTGTACCATGTTAGCCATTATGACTGTAGTGAGAACATCTTGCCTGAAGAAGTGGCCTGAGTTACCTCGAAAGCTTGCATATTGTAATCTTTTCTAGTTAGCCAATAAAAGGGGTCATTTTACTTGACGTCTCTTTATAAGATAAAATAGCTCTCTGTGTTTCAATTCTTCAGACGTGCCATCCCAGAATAAAAGATTACACTGGTCAATAAGCATTTTGCTACTGGGATTCTTTCACCTGTACTGTAACAAATTTCACTTGCCGACTCCAAATCTGAAAACCGTTTTCGTCCAGCAGCACGTCCCATTTTTTCGTTATGATGTTCCAGGTCTTGGACAACTAGGGTGACTGGACAGTAAAGGTGATGCGTTTCATCATTTAAGAAATAAGTTTTGTCTCGAGAAAAGTGAAGCCAAAATTAAGGAAGGTGTTTTTGTTGGCCCTGAAATCCGTGAACTGATGCTTGCCGATGAGTTCAAAAAGAAACTGAAGCCCACTGAATCAGCACCCTCATTCGTGCAGGTTGTCCAGAATTTTCTTGGCCGTCACAGAGCAGAGAATTATGCTGAGCTTGTGGAGAACCTGCTGAAAGTGCATCTGCTTACGGGAGCCAGATTGTCACTGAAGACGCATTTTTTACATTCTCATCTCGACTTTTTTTCCACCAAATCTAAGCGATGTCAGAGATGAGCATGGGGAAAGATTTCATTAAGATATAAAGGTGATGGAAAACTGATATCGGGGAAAATTCACTCCAAGCATGATGGGTGACTACTGTTGGTTCTTTGCAAAGAGAGACGGATGTGCAGTACAAGCGCAAAAGCCAGAGCCTCCAACATTTTTGGGCACACTGACCTCACTTTTATATTGAGGTAAATTGACATAAATATACTTTAACGTGTCTCTGGTATCGTCTTCTGGTTTGTTTTCAGAATAAACACATCAAAACAATTTTGGAGGGACACAGTCCAAACTCCAGATATCGCGTTGATATATTATATTGATATTCAAAAGTGTCAAAACGTCAATGATGTCCATCCATCCATCCATTTTCCAACCCGCTGAATCCGAACACAGGGTCACGGGGGTCCGCTAGAGCCAATCCCAGCCAACACAGGGCACAAGGCAGGGAACCAATCCCGGGCAGGGTGCCAACCCACCGCAGGACACACATAAACACACCCACACACCAAGCACACACTAGGGCCAATTTAGAATCGCCAATCCACCTAACCTGCATGTCTTTGGACTGTGGGATGAAACCGGAGCGCCCGGAGGAAACCCACGCAGACACGGGGAGAACATGCAAACTCCACGCAGGGTGGACCCGGGAAGCGAACCCGGGTCTCCTAACTGCGAGGCAGCAGCGCTACCACTGCGCCACCGTGCCGCCCACGTCAATGATGTGGATTTCAAAAACCTGACGTGCTAGCTTAATTCAAATTTCATATATGAAGTCAGTGTAAAAAACTTAATAAAGAGCTGCTCTGAAGTTTCCAGCAGCAAACAAAAAATATTTTTTTGTAGACCAATGATATTAATTGCTCACTCTGATCTCGATCCTTTCAACTGTCCAGTCCTCTTCCTTCAGTGTATCGTTGGAGGTGGCCACCACTAAACTGTAATCAGACTTTGGTGCTCCTCCAGAAACAATCTCTTTCCTGGCTTCAGATAGGTCACGCCTTTCCCCTCCACCATAAAGCTCGGCTGTTTTTCTTCTTCTCTTCTTGCCTTTTCGCACTCTTTTTTAAAAGTATATCTGCATCTGTTTCCATGGCACCCTCCCGGATATCGCGGCAACAGACCCACACCTCACAGAGGTCCTCCCTATTTACATTTATCCAACCCGTCCATCTTACACTATACTGTAGATGTGCTCAGACGGAAGCAGGGTTCACATAGAGGGACGAAAGACAAACCAGCAAATAAATTTATGTGGCAGTGCTACAGCGTCAGACGGATGAGCTTCTCTTCTGTTTGTGAAGCCCCCACATTACTTATTCCTCATTGTTGCATTCTAGGCATTACACTTCTGGATGAGCATTCATTGGTTGTCATCTCTCATGCACACACAGCCCACCACTACACCTAAAGACAAAATGAACCCAGTTTGATTTAGTTGGGGCGAGCGGCACACTAGTTGGAATGACTCACGGTGTATGTGAGACTACGTGACAGACCTTCACAAGCGCACACTGCCGAATGCCACCAACTCCCTCAGATTATGTAAACCAGGAGTTGCCAACTCCAGTCCTGGAGGACCAGCATGGCTGCAGATTTTCATTCTAACCCTTTTTTAATAATGTGAATTCATTTTAATTGACTTGCTTTGTTAAGATTTGTTCCTCTAAATTGCTTCATTCCTTTCCTTATATGGCACCCAAAGAGAAATGAAATATGAAGTGAGGGAACCAAGAGAAGACCAACTAAGTCAGGGCCTCAAACTCCAACCAGTTGCTCAATTCGGTGCTGATTCCTGTCGTTCATTAAACTCGTTCTTTAATTCTGTGGCTTGTTGCTGCTCTCATTGTGCAATAGCAGACATTTAGGAAACTGTTGATCTTCTCTTTTCTAAGACCTCATTTGAAATGTTTTGTGGACCTGAGCAGATGAACATTTCTGAGACCGTCATCTTTCTTTATTTTCAGATACTGTGTGATGAACACCGGTTGTTTTGGCTCATTTTGTATCTCATTATTGTTTGGTTGCTAATTAAGGAGAAAGAAACAATTAAGGGGTCTGAGTGTTCAAGAGCAAGTCATTTAAAATGAGTTCAAAAGACGTTAATTAGCAGCAAAAACAGGTCACTCATTAAGAAAAGGGTTAGCATGAAAACCTGCAGCCACGTTGGTCCTCCAGGACTGGAGCTGGCAGACCCCTGATGTAAACGAAGGCTATGACTGAAAATCACTGGAAAAATCATCTAATTAGACATGGCCATTACAAATTGAATTTTTATTCATTTTTAACTTAAGTAAATTAATACTTTTTTGTACTTTGTATCCTCTTTGCTAATATATTGGCACAGCTTTTAGTTCCAACCATCCATCTATCCCTTTACTGTAGCTGCTTAATCCAGTTTTTATATTTGTGCTGGGGCCTATCCCAGAGTAATGTAGGAATTATTCAAGGACAGGACGGCAGTCCATCGGTGGGCACACTCAGACACACACCTAACGCTCACTCTTAGATTCAGCCAGTCAACACTCACTAGTTAGCCACAACATGCATGTCTTTGGGGTATGGTAGAGAAAACTAGAACACCCAGAGAAAAACTACCAACATGAGGAGAATATGCAAACAGCAGACAGGCATAGATTCAAACTAACACCCTTTGCCCCAATACAGATCTCTAAATCTGTGACTTGAACCACCAGAGTTACACAGAATCCGTTAGGGGGAAAAATAAGCAGCTACACACAATATTAAATTAAAAACCTTGTCTTACCGTAGCCTTCATAGTTTGTCCGTGTTCCTTTACTTTACCAGATTTAATAGCCAGATCTTTTCCGGGATAACAAAAATCTACTTGCTTGTCCACACTATATGGGCCTAATGTACTTTGTCCACACTGAACAGCAAACTTGCCTTTTGCCCGAGTTCAGTTCATGGTGTCTCATACCTGACTGATTACCATGCTGCTGATAAGCTGTTTTCTTCCCAGCCTCTTATCAGAACATTGCACTCTGTCAGAGTAAAAAAATGATTTCTCTGATTTCTCAGAGGTGGTACAGTTATCGAGAAGAGTGGTTGTTAGAGCTGTTTACTACCTGAATCAATGTTCTCATCTTTACGGTGGTTATTGATTTGAGTTATTTTTGTTACAGACTTTTGCCCTCTTGAAGGACGGATTGGAAAGAGTGAATTTCTGGACAGACGTTGGGCAGTTATTATTTTGATAGCAATTCAATCAAAATTTTAAAATAGTGGCACTCCAGTATGGAAGATTATTTATGCCAAAAATTAAATGCAGTCCAACACATTGCAGTGCAGTGGATTTGCACATAGGGCATTTAAGTTTGGCACTATTTTATTATGTTTTTGTTAAAAACGTATCGCACAAATGATCATTTGCTTTTCAGTACGGCATGCACTCTGTTACCGTCATTAAGAACTGGATGTCTTGTAATTTCCCTCAATTAAATTCAGATGAAACAGAAGTGCTAATAATGGGTGATCGACAAAATGCTAATCTGGTTAAAGCTTCCTTAGGAAAACCTAACTCCAAACTTTCAAAACATTGGCCAGATAGTTAGGGGTTCTATTCGACTCTAGGTTACACTTTGAGCTTCATGTCAAAAAACTGGTTCAGTCTTGTTTGCTAAAATCAGATCCATGCTGGGCTTCAGGGACACTGAGAAATTAATTCATGCTTTTATTACCTCAAGGGTGGATTATTGTAACTCCTTGCCCTCGACGGTCTGTTTAGGCCGCAACTGGTGCAAAATGCTGCTACAGAACTCCTCACCAGGTCTAAGTCCTCTGGTCATATCACCCCTATTTTAGCCACTAGTTCATTATAGGATCCAGTTTAAGCTCCTTCTTCAAACCTTTAAAGCTCTGAATGGTCTGGTTCCAATATATGTTAAAGACATGCTGAACTTTTATTATACAGGTAGAGCTCGTATGATTTACTTGTTATTACACGCACTAGATTAAAAAACAAAAGGCAACAGAGCCTTCTCTGTTATGACCCACCAACTCTGGAACTTCCTTCCCTTTAATATTAGAGCATCTAATTCCGTAAACAGTTATTTTAGACAAGCATTTCTTTCTAGTTAGGTTGTTTTTATTTATCTATTATGTATTTCATCTGTTTATTTGTTTTTAGTCTTGATGGCTTGTTTTATAGTTTTATATGAAACCAGTAACAGCGCACTGCATGATAATGTGCATTGAATCCACTTGACTTGAGCATTCCTAGTTGTCTTCCTCTGTACGTTTACCATTCGTTTGCTCAGAGGTTGATGCGCTTGTTCCTTCCTGAGCAGTTCTTCTTCTCTCCACCCTAGCGCTCTGCTTCTTCTCTTCTTTCGTTGGCATCTTTTCACGTTAAAACTGATTAAGTCCGTGTTTGTGTTGCAATTACTTAGTAAGTTTTCCTTAATTTTTCACTTAAGCTGGCACTTATGTCTTCAATCTGGCTCAAGAATGATTTAAGATATGAAAAAGTAGGGGAATTGACGGTGTAGGTGGTAGGGATGAGAACAGCGTCCATACGCATGTGCCACACGGCTGCCCTGCTGACCGCTGCCGAGAGTTGATTCTACAATAAAATAAAAATAAAAAGAGGAATAACCTTGGAGAGGTCAATCATCACCCCAAAAGCGGACAGTAGACGTCACATAGTATATGTGTACCAAATTTCAGGTCTAGCGGTCAAACGGTTTGCGAGCTACAGGTGATTTAAAATTCTGGACAGACAAATGGACAGCCACGGTAGTGTATTATATATAAAGAAGATATTGCAATGGTTCTTTATTTCATTTTTGTTATTCTTTTTTTATGCCTTTTTGTTTCGATGTTGGAAAGCACTTTGTCCACATGGCTTGAAAGTGCTCTATCCATATTACTAACCGAGAATGCTAAACCGGATGGACGCAGGGACATCCGGCCAGGGGCTGTAGCCGCAAAAAGACGTACTGCGCAGGCGCCCCAAGAAATGAGGGGCCGCGAGAGGCGGACAAGACCACAGAAAAAAGGAGTCAAAGAAATGAGGCGACGCGAGCACAGAAAAAAGGAAAAGGCACAGAAAAAAGTAATCAAACGCAGGCGCCGCACGAAACCCATTGCACACGAAACTAGCACACAAAAAAAAAGAAGACGCTCGCGCACAACAGCAAGGCTCCCCCCCCCACCACAGGTACCGGACGGGACACACACCAAGAGGGGGATTCAACAAGCCCCTGGAACACAAAAAGAAAGAAGACGCTCGCGCAACAACAATCCTCACCCCCCCCAGACACACATCAATAAGAAGTGACACCCAAAGCCACATATCTAAAGGAAACGTCCATATTAAACATACGTCATCTCAACACCTTCACACTAGGCAGCATAGGTGGATCTCCTTACAATAAAGCACTATTAACCGTTCAACTGCAGAAAAGGCTCCATATTAACAGTGAGTGCGATCCTCCTTATTACTTATCCATATTTCGCACGCTGAGGAACAAACAAGTCATGAATACACACTCACGGGTACAAAACGATTCGGATCGGATAACGGGACAAAACACACGAACACGAATGAAACAACAAAATACACGGCGGAGCATACAACGCGCTTTGGAAACTCCGGGAGAAAAAATGTCTCAGATCAAAAAAAGCAAAGCTCAAGTAACCCCGTTACAGAGACTTGCCCAAATGGACAGACACAATGAACGTAGATGCATACAGCGTGCGTCTCAAAGTGCTGCATCGAAACAAGCACGATTTCAAACCGAAAGAGCTCGCGTCTCAGACATACAAAAAAGGGAGCGAAGAGACAGAATAAATGAACGCAGACGTGTACAACGCGCATATGACCTGCCAAAAATAATGCATCCGGCGCCGCCGTGAGTGGCAGCCTTTTCAGCAGCTCCGTGTATGACTGTATATGTATGTGTACTTTTCTACTTTTATTTTTCTATTTTTATTTATTGATCACTCCTACCACTTTATTTTATGTGGATTCCTTCCCTGGACACACTTACTTTTACAACGTGGGCATGGATTTTAACACGCCGAGACTCGCCTATTCAAGTACTCAACTTCGGGCGCTGAGAACAAATGCCAGTGCCGGTGTGGTTCCATATTTACCCGACGAGGTAAGAAGGCGGTATCGTGGCAGCAGAGCCGGCACTAAGCTAAAAAAGAAGCGGCTTGCAAGAAAGTGGCGTTTCAAGCCTTCGGTGCCTTCTGTGATTCTGGGGAATGTAAACTCAATCTCAAATAAGATCGACGAACTGGCTGCGCTGGTGAAAAATGTAAGGACCTACAGAGAATGCAGTTTGTTGTGTTTCTACGAAACGTGGCTAAATAACACCATCCCAGATGCCAACGTGGAGCTACCCGGGTTTAGCACAGTTAGAGCGGACAGAGATGCAAGTACCTGTGGTAAGCACAAAGGAGGAGGACTCGCTCTCTATGTTAATACACGGTGGTGTCACTCTGGACATGTTAACGTCAAAATCTCCACTTGCTGCAGGGATATCGAACTGTTGGCCGTAAGTTTACGTCCCTACTATTTGCCCAGAGAGTTTGGACATGTCATTGTTGTTATTGTATACATTCCTCCTCGGGCAGACGTGGAGTCAGCGAGTGACATCATCCATTCCGCTGTTGCTAAGTTACAAATGCAGCACCCTGAGGCGCTTGTGCTAATCGCTGGAGACTTTAACCATGTGACGCTGGACAAAACATTACCTGCATTCTCCCAGTATGTGGACTGTAACACCCGGGGAAATAAGACTATTGATTTACTGTATGCAAACGTTAAAGACGCATACAGCGCCACCCCGCTGCCTGCGCTTGGGAAAGGAGATCATAACCTGGTTCAGCTTCAGCCTCACTATAAACCAAAAGTTAGAGTCCTACCTGTAACCACACGATCATTCAGGAAGTGGACCCCGGAGGCTGAGAATACTCTGAGAGAACTTTTTGGAACTACAGACTGGGATATCCTGCAGGGATCTCATAATGAGAACATTGAGGAAGTTGTTGACTGCACTACTGATTACATCAACTTCTGTATGGACATTGTAGTTCCAGTAAGAACAGTACGCTGCTATGCTAACAACAAGCCATGGATTACAAGTGACATCAAGGGCCTTTTGAATCAGAAGAAAAGGGCTTTTAAAGACGGTGATCAGCATGAGCTCAAGCGCGTGCAGAAGGAACTCCGAGTCCAACTCAGGGCGGCGAAGGAGCAGTACAGGAGAAAGCTGGAGCAGAAGTTGCAGAATAACAGCATGAAGGAAGTGTGGGATGGGATGAAGATCATCACTGGCTGCAGCTCGAAGCGGGGTACCACCATTGAGAGAGACGTGAAGAGAGCAAACCAAATGAACAACTTTTTTAACAGGTTTGACCACCCTAACCCACTCTCACTCTCACCTCGGAGTACTGCACCCTCCACACATCCTTCTGCTGATACCAGCATAGGAAAAACATCCCCACCCATAATAACAACAGCGCAAGTGAGCAGAGAGCTGAGGAGACTTCGTGCCAGCAAAGCAGCGGGTCCAGATGGAGTATCGCCACGACTGCTGAAGGTCTGTGCATCGGAGCTGGGGGGTCCTCTACAGCGCATCTTCAACCTGAGCCTGGAACAGGGGAGAGTCCCGAGGCTTTGGAAAACATCTTGTATCACCCCAGTCCCAAAGGTATCACGTCCTAGTGAGCTGAATGACTTTCGGCCTGTTGCTCTGACATCACATGTGATGAAGACCATGGAGAGGCTGCTGCTTCACCACCTTAGGCCACAGGTTCAACACGCCCTTGACCCTCTGCAGTTTGCATATCAGGAAAAGGTGGGAGCGGAAGATGCCATCATCTATATGCTACACCGATCCCTCTCTCACTTGGACAGAGGCAGTGGTGCTGTAAGAATTATGTTTCTAGACTTCTCTAGCGCCTTCAACACAATCCAACCTCTGCTCCTTAGGGACAAGCTGACAGAGATGGGATTAGATTCATACCTAGTGGCATGGATCGTGGACTATCTTAAAGACAGACCTCAGTATGTGCGTCTTGGGAACTACACGTCTGACATTGTGGTCAGCAACACAGGAGCGCCACAAGGGACTGTACTTTCTCCGGTCCTGTTCAGCCTATATACATCGGACTTCCAATACAACTCGGAGTCCTGCCATGTGCAAAAGTTCGCTGATGACACTGCTATCGTGGGCTGTATCAGGAATGGGCTGGAGGAGGAGTATAGGGACCTAATCAATGACTTTGTTAAATGGTCCGACTCAAACCACCTACACCTGAACACCAGCAAAACCAAGGAGCTGGTGGTGGATTTTAGGAGGCCCAGACCCCTCATAGACCCAGTGATCATCAAAGGTGACTGTGTGCAGATGGTGCAGACCTATAAATATCTGGGAGTGCAGCTGGATGATAAATTAGACTGGACTGCCAATACTGATGCGCTGTGCAAGAAAGGACAAAGCCGGTTATACTTCCTTAGAAGGCTGGCTTCCTTCAACATCTGCAATAAGATGCTGCAGATGTTCTATCAAACAGTTGTGGCGAGCGCCCTCTTCTACGCAGTGGTGTGCTGGGGAGGCAGCATTAAGAGGAAAGACGCCTCACGCCTGGACAAACTGGTGAGGAAGGCAGGCTCTATTGTTGGCATGGAGCTGGACAGTTTAACATCTGTGGCAGAGCGAAGGGCGCTCAGCAGGCTCCTATCAATTATGGAGAATCCACTGCATCCACTAAATAATGTCATCTCCAGACAGAAGAGCAGCTTCAGCGACAGACTGCTGTCACTGTCCTGCTCCACAGACAGATTGAGGAGATCGTTCCTCCCCCAAACTATGCGACTCTTTAATTCCACCAGGGGGGGTAAACGTTAATATTTAACATTATACATAGTTATTGTCTGTTTTTTTTTCACCTGTATTATTATCATTCTTTAATTTAATATTATTTATTGTATCGGTATGCTGCTGCTGAAGAATGTGAATTTCCCATTGGGATTAATAAAGTATCTATCTATCTATCTATCTATCTATCTATCTATCTATCTATCTATCTATCTATCTATCTATCTATCTATCTATCTATCTATCTATCTATCTATCTATCTATCTATCTATCTATCAGAAAAAAAGCAAGCAAGACTCCAAAAGCAGAAAGCTCAACTGACCGACATACAAAAACGGACAAGGCTCGATACAAACAATGCACGACGTAGACTGAAACGGACTTTTCGCAAAGCGGAGGCGAATTAATTAAAACTACAAAATAGCGCGTCACAAATAATGGACATGCAACAACGCGGCACTCAAACGCCACAAGAAAAACATGCCCGTCGCGGACATCAACGCCAGACACCTGCTAAACGCTTACGCCAGTTGGCTGACAACGCCTTCAATAATGAGTCCACTATTGAGGAAAATTCATTGGGATTAATGAATGTCATTTGCAATCATTGTCATTCACTTAACTTCCCAGAAGAAACAACTGGCAATACAAATAATGAATTTACACGTTGTTGTCAAAAGGGGCAGATTAGACTGCCTCCTTTACATTCATATCCTGAATATCTACAGAAGCTTATAACTAACGATGTTCCTGAAAGTAAAAACTTTATGAACTGCATTAGATCCTACAATAGTTCATTTGCTTTTGCATCTACCGGAGTACATATCAGGCCACCAAAAGGCAATGGCCCATACTGCTTTCGCATATGTGGTTAACACAACGCACTATATTATGTCCAAAAAATATTAATGTTAATCACATTAATAACCAGGTCATTTCATTACTTCCTGGAGAGACACGGCTCTGTCTAAGCTCTGACAAAGTTGACTCTGATGACGACAATGAACATCTGAATTTCCCCATAGAATATTTGAACACTATTAACCCAGACGGATGACCACAACACAACCTTACCCTTAAAAACGGAACAATAATCATGCTATTAAGAAACCTTAACACTAAACAGGGTTTATGCAATGGCACACGGTTAGTCGTCAACACCATGACACACAATGTTATTCAAGCAACAGTTCTTTCAGATTCACATGCTAACAATACTGTTCTCATTCCTAGAATTGACCTTACGAGTTCTGACCTAGAATTACCTTTTACATTGAAACGCTGACAGTTCCCCATTAAACCTGCATTTGCCATGACCATCAACAAATCACAAGGACAAACCATGGATAAGGTTGGCATCTACCTCTCTGAGCCCGTTTTTGGACATGGACAACTTTATGTTGCCTTCTCACGTGTTCGACGTTCATCTGACGTTAAAGTTAAATTTATAAATGATCCATGCCAAGGAAGACTCATTCAAAGACAAGACACCATCTTTACTACTAATGTTGTATACAAAGAAATATTCCAATAAAACATTACTCTATGCCAAACACTCTATTTTTTATTTATATAGGCATCATCCAAACCTGCACACTATTCTATATCTAATTCATACATCTCACTCTTTGTCATGCCCCAACGCCAGGGGTTGGCGAGCGAAGCGAGCAGGGGGCGGAGCCCCCTAGTAAATAAAATAAAACGAATGAAAAAATGAAAGAAATGCAATTTTCATGTCAGTTTAAAATTCAATACAATTGTAATTCATGTCTGTCGATCAGGGGTCACCAAGTCCAGTCCTGGAGGACCACCGTGGCTGCAGGTTTTCATTCTAACAATTTTTTTAATGAGTGCCCTATTTGTGCTGCTAATTAACTTCTTGTAAATTCATTTTAATTGAATTGCTTTTTTAAGATTTGCTCCCCTGAATTTCTCTATCGTTCCTCTGATTTGCTTCACTTCTTTCCTTAAATGGCACCCAAAGAGAAATGAAATGTGAAGTGAGGGAGCCAATAGAAGGCCAACTAAGTCAGGGCCTCAAACTCCAATCAATTTCACTCCAACCAGCTGCTTAATGAGGTGTCGATTCTTGTTGAAAATTAAACTCGTTCTTTAATTCCATGGCTTGTTGCTGCTACTCTCGTGGTGCATTAGCAGACATTTCCGAAATTGTTGATTTTCTCTTTCTAAGAGCACTGGGGACCTGAGCAGATCGACATTCCAGAGACCTTCATCTTTCTTTATTTTCAGATACTATATGATGGACACCAGTTTTTTTGGCTCATTTTGTATCTCATTATTGTTTGGCTGCTAATTAAGGAAAAAGAAGTAAGAGTCTTCAAGAACAAGTCAATTAAAATGAATTCAAAAGAAGTTAATTAGCAGCAACACTCGTTAAGAAAAGGGTTAGAATGAAAACCTGCAGCCACGGTTGGCGACCCCTGCTATAGATCACCTGTCTATATAGAATTTGTGTTCTATAATTTAACTGTTCATGTTAACCATCAACTTTAAAGACTTCCCTTAATTATATTTTTCATGAGTAATCTTGAATGCTACAGGCCCATTTCACCATGACTAGATACTGTATAATGCTGTTGCAAGTATGGTAAGGCAAAGTGAGAAAATACCAAAGTCTGGCTGATGGTGTCACTTCTGAGCGATCCTCGCCTTGCACATCTCTCTGTGTGTTGCATTCTGCAACAATAAGATTTGACTGAACATCTAGTAATTACTAAAGCAGAGAAGAGGCAGTAGTTTGACTGGTGTGTTCCGAAGACATCCAGCATGCATTACGCTGTCTCCTAAATATGCGCAGGCTGTGACAAGCTTGTAGTGCTGGAAAGGACATTGTCATACTGAAGTGTTGCTCACTTTGTTACATGTAAACACAAACCTACACATAAATGGAGAAGACATCTTGCTACAGCAGTCGCACAGATCGCCGAGCAAATTTTGATTGCAGCAAACCCAGGGTCATTTTCACTGCTAAAATATTGAGGGGGCTCACAGAAGCATTATGATCACGGCTCAGTGCTCTTTGAGCTTTGTATCACACTGGGACACGGCATTACAGCAATGGCAGCTGCCACATACAGCGGCTAACCGCCTAAATGAATGATCGGCCCACTCTGCTGTAACATTCTGTGCTGTTGCTAGTGGAGTGAAATGCTGTGATCATTGCAGAAATCCAGGGTAGGGACACAGGAGCTCATTGAAATACCACAATGGCTTCTCAGACACATGCTACCTGTGTTTTAAGTGTTGTTGAAATGAAGTCACTTTATTAGACACTGAGGAGACAGCTGCCACATGCAGTATCCAAAAGCTGAAAATAATGTCTAGTCCACCCTGCCATAATAAGTCCTTTCAATGACTTTTTTTTCCTACTTTAGACAGGCATATTGCAGAAGTTTCAGTTGCATTTTAGTTCAGTTTATTCTTCCAGATGCTCTTTTTCACTTTAAAGCCGGGTGTGCTATAAACCAGCTATACATCCATCCTTTATCAAGCTCATCAAAGATGAAAAGGGGCTGAGGAATATCCTAGAAACATCCAATGCAAGGTATGAACCAACCCAGGATGTTGTGCCCATCTGTTTTATGGTACACTTAGGGTTGGGAGCGAGATCCTGCCCCAAGTGGAGGAGTTCCAAGTATCTCGGGGTCTTGTTCACGAGTGAGGGAAGAATAGAGCAGGAGATCGACAGGCGGATCAGTGTGGCATCGGTCTGTCGTGGTGAAAAAGGAGCTGAGCCGAAAGGCAAAGCTCTCAATTTACTGGTCGATCTACGTTCCTACCCTCACCTATGGTCATGAGCTATGGGTAGTGACCGAAAGAACGAGATCGCGAATACAAGAGGCTGAAATAGTTTCCTCCGCAGGGTGTCTGGGCTTTCCCTTAAAGACAGGGTGAGAGGCTCGGTCATCCTGGAGGAGCTCAGAGTAGAGCCACTGCTCCTCCGCATCAAGAGGAGTCCAATGAGGTGGCTCGGGCATCAGATCAGGATGCCTCCTGGACACCTCCCTGATATGGAGTTCCGGACACGTCTAACCGGGAGGAGGCCCCGGGAAAGACCCAGGACATGCTGGAGGGACTATGTCTGTCGGCTGGCCTGGGAACGCATCGGGATTCCTCCGGAAGAGCTAGAAGAAGTGGCCAGGGAGAGGGAAGTCTCGGCATCTCTGCTCAAGCTGCTGCCCCCGCGACCCGATCTCGGAAAAGTGGAAGAGGATGGATAGATCTGTGAGGCAGCAGGGCTAACCACTTAGCTTTCCATGGATTTTCCTGCAATTTTTTTTTTACCCTCACAAGCCTTGCAGAGCCTGCTACAGAGAAACAAACAGCCACACAACCTGATGCTGCCACCATCATGCTTCACATTGGGAATGTGGTGTTTTTCATAATGTGCAGTGTTCAAACAACCCGTTTAGTGTGATGGACGAAAAGCTTGGTGTCATCAGGCCATAGAACTGTCCTCCAGCTGATTCAGAATATCTCGTGTACTTTTTGAGAAACTCTAGCTAAGATGTTATGTGGTAGAAATTAACATAT
This sequence comes from Erpetoichthys calabaricus, assembly GCF_900747795.2. Taxonomy (NCBI): domain Eukaryota; kingdom Metazoa; phylum Chordata; class Cladistia; order Polypteriformes; family Polypteridae; genus Erpetoichthys; species Erpetoichthys calabaricus. Next base: position 83,857,141 of record NC_041406.2, read on the forward strand.
GAAATAAGGAAAGAAACTTATCCCCTGCTAGGACAAGTTTGATAAAACCTCTTTGAGTCAGAAAGCTGGCAGGAGAAAACTTGTCCACTGCATCTTTAATCATCTCATCAGCAATTGCTTGAAGAGGGCGCATTTATCACAACAGTCTGTTACAAAATAATCAGAATGATAAGGGAAGTGTTTATAAACAACTGAATTCACTTAACAGTGTCGATTAATGCCTTCATTTACTCTGATTGGTTCATTGGTTGCTGGAAAGGGCTCTGTGGCTCACCTGATATCTATGCAAAAGAGTGAAGGTCCAAGTCTTTGGAGTCCTGGTGTTTCCTGTCTTGCTATATGACTGCAAGACATGGACGCCATCCAATGACCTGAGATGAAGACTGGACTCCTTTGGTTCTGTGTCTCTTTGGAGAATCCCTGGGTATCGCTTGCTTGACTTTATGTTGCTCACGGAGTCCCGAATGAGGCACATTACTTGCATTGTGAGGGAGCAGCAGTTATGGCACTACGGCCATGTGGCCTGTTTCCCAGAGGGTGATCCGGATCACAGGATCGTCATTGTTGAGGACCTGAGTGACTGGACCAGGCCAAGGGGATGTCGGTGGGTCATTTCTAGAGGGTGGGACTGGACAGTGTGTCTGGTTGCAAACCAGGATCCGAGCTGTTTCGTCATGTGGTGGGTACGGCAACGAGCTGTACCATTGCATGCTCCCCAACCAGAGGTGACCTGTTCGTTGGTCAGCACCCAAATGACTTATTAAAAGTCTATTGTATTAGACTCTTGTTCTTCTCATATCCTGTAGGGTCAGCATTTACCCTTGAAATCTCTGTGTCTGTGACTACTGTCCAGTCTTGTTGTTTACAGGCCATCTGCTGATCTCTTAATCATCTCTTAGTACATTTTGTGTATTACATCAGTCTTTCCTGGTACATCCTGGTCTTTTGTTATTTAACCATTTCAGCAGTTCTCTTCATGACATTCCTAAAATAAATTCTTATATATATATTCAATGTGCACTACAAACCAGACTACTTAACTACTGTTACCTCTAAATTATTCTCTCACAGTTATTGTGTTAACAGTGGCCTTCTGTTTGCCAAACCCCTTAAGGCTTTGAGTGGTGCAGCTTTTACCTTCACAGTCTCTCCCATTGTAGCCACTGTAGCTTGTGACTCCTTCAGAGTTCTCACAGGTCTCCTGGTGTGGCTTCCCTCCCTGGTCTTCTTCTTGCACATTCACACAGTTGTTGAGGATGGCCTGCTCTAGACAGGTTTACGGCTGTGCCTTACCCTTTCTATTTCTTCATGATTGATTTAACTGGATATTCGGCAACTTGAAGATTTTCTTGTTTCCATCACCTGACTTGTGCTTTTCAATTACTGTGTATACCCGCATTTAAGGTCTCCTGCAGATGAGTCCAGGCTTTTAACATATAATTTCCGGTATTTTATAATGTCAGTCGTATAAATCGAATGCGGAAAACTCATGGTATTGGTCCAAGAGATTACGATATGCTGACCCCCACCTGAGAGAGTAACCACGGAGCACACGGCCTTTTTTTTCTATGTATTGTGCCTACGTGACCACAAGGTAATACCCACACTATTCTGAAGCAATGTTTACACTGATTTGTGTTTTTTGTATCTCACACCCTCATACACCTTTATCGTAAGAGCATCCCTTATCTACGATGGAACGTTCGATCAGAAGAAAATATGAAGCTGGTTTTAAATTAAAAGTCGTTGAAGTGGCGAAAGAAATTGGTAACTGCACTGCTGCAACAAAATTCGATGCGTCTTGAGAAACTGATGTGAGATTGGAGGAGGCAATAAGATGTAAAAAAATTTTTGAACAGGGGTATAAGTCGGGTCTGATTTTATGATCGATTTTTCGGGTTTCACGATCCGACTTATACGTGAGTATATACGGTACCTTTTGATGGAGTTTCTCTGAGTGTTCTCGTGTCTTCATTTTGTAGGTTAGATGTAAAAAAATTTTGAACGGGCGTATAAGTCGAGGTCTGATTTTATGATCGATTTTTTTGGGTTCCAAGACCCGACTTATACGTGAGTATATACGGTACGTTTTGATGGAGTTTCTCTGAGTGTTCTCGTGTCTTCATTTTGTAGGTTAGACCCACGGTACTGATTCACCCCAACTTAGCCCTTCCATATTCAGATGCATTTAGACTGTAATCAAGTGGAACCCCGGACAGGTGACCCCCCATTGAACTACTTCTGTAACTTCTAAAACCAGTTGGCTGCACCAGTGATTTTAATGATGTCGTAGTAAAGGGGGTGAATATTTGTGCTCTCAGTTCCATCCATCCATCCATTTTCCAACCCGCTGAATCCGAACACAGGGTCACGGGGGTCTGCTGGAGCCAATCCTAGCCAACACAGGGCACAAGGCAGGGAACCAATCCTGGGCAGGGTGCCAACCCACCACAGTGTGCTCTCAGTTAATTTGTGTTTTATGTTTGTTGTAAATTTAGGGTACTTTGCAGAGATCTGATTTCATTTTGACATTACTGAGTCCTTTTCTGTTGATTAGTGTCAAAAAGGCCAAATGAAATCCACTGGGATAGAATGTTGTGTAACCGTAAAACTTCGTAAACTCCCAGGGGGTGTGAATGCTTTTTGTAGACCCTGCCTTTCTTAGGTGTTGTCATCAGCGTGGCCTAATCAGCTAGTATAATAATGGACTAGCATAAAGGAGACTTCAGAAGGAACACAAGACTATTCTTGATATTCTCAAATCCAAAGCTGTCATTTTGCTCAGAAACCACCAACCAAAGAGAAGTCATTAGAGACCCCTTGGGAAGAAGTGCCTCCTAACTCAGATCTCCAGCAGAAGAAGGCAAACCCAGGGGGTACCTGGGAAAGATGCCCTCTGACATACAAGGAGTGAAGAATAAATTATGAAGTCTGAGAGAAGGAACATTTTTATATACTAATAAAAGCATGCTCAATGTTTTCCCTCATTTTTGTATTTCCTAACAGGATCTGTATGTCTTCTTTTCAGGGAGCAGAGTTTCTCTTAAAGGCAATTTGAACTAATAATTTTCAACATTAGCCAAGATAACTATGTAGTGTTGTCAAGATCATTGTGGTGTCATCTCTTCCATTTCTTTGCAATTTCCTCATTATTGTTGTGTTCTCAATGTGCTTTTTATGCCACATTTTCTAAGAATTAATTTTGAACCAGAATTGTCCCCAGTACATATTTAATGCTTTTGTCTCTTAGCAACAACGTCTCTTACAGAAATGATTTCGCTCAGGAAAAGTATTTTATTGTGGATTTAATTTCCTAGCTTGTTCGTCCTAATTTATTTGTTAAGCCTTTCTTATATAGGCTGAGATTTAGAAGGGTTACTTAAGGCAATATTTAAAATATGCCCATATTATGCAAATCGTATGCACCTTAATTACAATTCATTTAAAGTATATTATAGTGTTTGTCTTATTTTTTCTTCAGATGTATGGAGCTGCTTTTTTACCCCACATTTTGTATTTTCATTTCTAGTCAGTCCTGGGTTCAAATACAAGAACTTCTTTATTTTTTACATTCACCATTCTTCTAATTATCTTCCAAAATTACACAATTACTAGAACAATTCTCTTTCCTTCATCCACACCTTCCTTGAAGCCTCGTCCATACTCCTCCCAGCTCTGACTAACTCTTATAGGAAACTCGTTGTCTTTTATGCCAGACCCAAGAGTACTTCACATGCCACAGCATTGCACACTGGACGCACTTCTAGGTCAGGCAGAAGTCCATTAATGAGATCATACTGATCCCTGATAGCTCCCCCTGGTGGCACCCAAGAACCCCAACAGGGCTGTCCCATAGGACAACAATTCCCATCCTGCCCTGAAAATATTACAATAGGTGTCTCACCAGTAGGATGCTGCCGACTTGTGTATGGGGGGAGAATAGAACTTTGGGCGGCAGACGTGTCTTGTCTTTCCATTGTGGCTTTCATTTTTGGACAGAAGCCCAACCTCTATCCAGTCCCCCACAACAGTCACAATGGAAACCTTTAGACTGTCCAAAATTAAATTGGTTACTGGTTAATTCTGACCACCTCTGTTTGATTGATTTCTTAAACATATTCAAACATTTCATTTAATCAAAGGGGCAGCTTTTGTAATTTGATCATAGACATGCAGTCTAAACTATCTGTCCATTTTCTAACTCTCCTGTCAAGTTGGTGCTTGTGAGTATCCTGTGTCTTAACCCATCAGCATTACTAGTAAGGCAGGAATTAACCTGAAGAAGATTCTAGTCCAGAATTCTAGTCCACGTACAGAAACACCCATCCTTACTGACTCTGAGCCAGTTTGTAGTCATTCTGTAACCTAAATTTGTGATTTTAGTGTGTGGGAGGAAAACTTGAGTATCTGGGGAAAAATTCATGCAGACGTGGCAGATTCCATATGGACATGAGTGGAATTCAAGCCTGTGCTCTTGGAGCTCTGCAGCAGCACTGCAGCTTTATGCTGCCCAGTTTAAATATATATAAATTTAAATACATAAAGTATATATTTATCCATCTTAATCTAGTGCTCATTTCTTGGATAGTAGCGTGGGTCTGAAGCAATAACTGTGAGGAAGCAACACTATCCACTCTGCCACCCTTCCACGCTAGCTAATTCTTTCTCTTATATTTAAGTCTATGTCTTCCAATTTGCTATCTTAATCACATGGATTATGACAAAAATCCTTTTTTATAACTTAAAATCAAAGCACAGTACTAATCCTACATGTGCCACTTGTGCAAATTAAACATCAGTGGATGAAAATTACATTTACAGGCGGACTTCACACTTGCAGCAGGTTACTTTCTGGGAAAATGTGCTGCAGGTGGAAATAATGCAAGCTGAAAATCTGATTGGAGACAAAAATACAGTGTGGTGTACATGACTCGACACATTACCTGATACATATGTTTGTTTCATTTTTTAATATTGCCATCATTGCCATAATTAGTCAGCAGTCATTAGAACATTAGAACACTCTAGATGAGAACAGGCTTTTCAGCCCAACAAAGCTCACCAGTCCAATCCACTTATTGCTTCTAAAAAAACATCATCGAGTTTTAAAAGTCCCTAAAGTACGGAAGCCGAGAGAGGAAGTGCAATATCGTTATTTTTTAAAATTGTCTCCTCGAGATAACAGACTAATTTTATCGAGATCTCATGAAAACAACGTTCATTTTCTTGAGATAACGGAATAATTTTATCGCGATGTCGAGAAAATGAAACTTAACCTTTGCTCCTGGCATCAGAATCACTTAGATTGCAACGCCTATACAGCTGAAGCCTTGCTGTCTTCTTAAATGACAGACACTAACATTATTATTTTCTAAAGTAAGGCATAAACATATTTCAGCCTGCGTCAGCCCTTGATTGAACAAAAATGTGACGGGCTGATCAGTACAGTTCTGCTCTTCTGCCATTTCAAACAGGACATGGCTTCAATAAGCTAAACACTAAACATTAGATACAGTTATTTCATAATTTTGAGAAAACAAGATCTTTTGTTTTCTCGAGATCTCGATAAAATTATAGTCCGTTATCTTGAGGAAACAATTTAAAAAAATAATGATATTGCACGTCCTCTCTCGGCTTCCGTACTAAAGTCTTATTGTCTACCACAATATTTGGTAACTTATTCCAAATGTCTATTGTTCTTTGTATAAAGAAAAACTTCCTAATGTTTGTGTAAAATTTACCCTTAACAAGTTTCCAACTGTGTCCCCGTATTCTTGATGAACTCATTTTAAAGTCAACGTCTCAATCCACTGGACTAATTCCCTTCATCATTTCAAACACTTCAGTCAGGTCTCCTCCTAGTTTTCTTTTGTTTAAACTGTAAAGGCTCAGCTCTTTTAATCTTTCATCATAACTCATCCCCTGTAGCCCTGGAATCAGCCTAGTTGCTCTTCTCAGGACTTTTTCCAGTGCTGCTATGTCCTTTTTGTAGCCTGGAGACCAAAACCGCACACTTGTATATTGTATATTGTTGCCATAGCCTTTTAGCATTGTAACATTTCTTTATTGTTCATATTTTTAATATTTTCTTTATATTGTTGAAATTCAATTTCTTAGGAATTTGATTCCTAACTTGTCATAAAAAAAGTTCCTTTAAACCTTATGATCTGATGGGCAAAGAGCAAACACCAGAATCCAATGTGTCTTAAGCGGGTGCAACACATTCTGTTTCTGTGGACCCAAATGTTTCCATCATAGAATATTTATTTTCATTCTTAATATAATATACTGTATGTGTATTGTCAAACATAAATTCAACAAGCTATTCTTGGAATGAAAGGAGAACCTTTATTTCATGCATGTACCCATAACAGTACTACTAAGTTTACAGTTGCTGATTAGCTTCTTAAATTAGCTTACAGTTAATTGCAGATGGATGTGACTAACTTTCATGGAGCTGGCTCATTTTCTTCATTTCATCCATTAATTTACCAAAGGGAGATGACTATGGCAGTCCCTTGTCCTCTTAATCCATAGTATGGACACAAGGCTGTTTTCCCTCAACACCTTTCTCCTCTACCCTAGATGATGGCATCAGTTTCTTTACCTTATGCTGCGACATGCTTTATGCATTCTCTCCTCCTCTTCCTTACAATACATACTGTTTCCATCTTCCATGCATTGCTTTATCTTTCCCCTTCTTCTCTATCAGGGCACCATCTGTAGTTTTTGGGCTGATTTTCTCCATCTTCGTTACGCTTATGCCATTTATTTGTATATATTTTACCAAAGTTTGCTTCCTATCATTGCAAACGGGACTCAAGTCAAAAAAGACTGGCACTGTCCCTTGCCACACAAAATTAACAAAAATACTGTCGTTTCCTTACCTGATGCCATAGGTGAATGGGTGAGCCAGGACCCTACTCGCAGCGCATAGCTGTCAGGTAAATTCAGAAAGTCCCAAACCCACTAGAGAGGGGTATATAGAATCTTTATTAAAAAATATAGATATTTTCCTAAAAAATGCTATGTCACACAATGAAGTTCCAAAGAGCGTAAAAGGTATAAAGGGTTACCAGCAAGGAAATCCAAGGTGAACAAAGTCCCACTACAGAGTCCAAAGAAAGGTCAAAAAACAGATCAGAAGGCTGAACATCCAGAGATCCAATAAATCAAAAACAACAGTAAATACAAGTAAACTCACTGGCTCCCTAGCTCATTCACAGTGAACCCCCAGGGACTGTGGGAGAAACTTCGGATTTATAGGGCAGAGGGCATTTGCTAGCAGTGGCTGACAGGTGGCCCAACCAATGGGGGACCTCCCATAAAACACATGGAACATAACACAGGTAGCCAATATACTACACAGACAAAATATCAACCAAAGTAACATTAGCATAAATAAAAGAATCAAGAATTAACAAAATATGAACCCCGGCGAGTTGGGGGTTGGTGGAATCCCAGCAGAAATATAACGATCCAATTGTAATGCAGGACACATCTGCCTTGAAGACATATTGTTCAATGGAGCAGACAGAAACATTTCAAAATCTAGCTGAGTTCTGGACAGTGGTAAAAGTTCTTTTGATTATTTTATTTGATTTTTGATATACAGTATTAATCCCCAAGGGGCAATCGTCTTTTTGTTTGACCTTTGGGTATCAGAGCTCAGGGTCAGCCATTGTACAGTGCCCCGGCACAATTTTCAAGTTAAAGACTTTGCTGATGAACCCAATGGAGTAGTATCCCTTCTAGCAATAACAGGATTTGAACCTTCAGCCTTCTAGGTACGAGCACAGATCCTTAGCCACAGTTTTGGCCAAATCAAAAGCAAAACCCTAAACGTTAGTTGAAGTTCACAGCCGACTTTTTAACCAGAATGAACAAGAAAAGCAACAGAACACTTAAGGTTCACTGTTGCTGTTGTTGTCCTAATCTTGGATGACATGAGATGTCCAGGGTGACCTGTCCTGATTATTTATACGTGAAAATTATCCCAGAAAATAGAATAAGAATTAAAAGTGAAATAAGATCATATAAATAAACCTTTACATAAAGACTTTGAACCTTGCCCACACTGTTGCTTTGTTCTGTCAGAAAGACAGAGAGATTTGGCCTAAGAGGTGCCAAAGCTCACAAAGACATTCAGTGCTCGGTGGATTCTAAAGCCACAGAAAGGAGTCCTTTTTCCATCTTAACTACTAATTGCACATAATGCTTAATAACAGTAGATTTTCTGAGATGGCTACACATTTGCTTGAATCAATTAATTTGTCATTTTCATCAACACTTTACACAGTAGGGTGCCATAGTTTCAGGTACTTAGTGATTTTAGTTTGCAGCAATCCAGTCACTCTCACCAAGTGTATTCAAAGCCTAACATAATTGCTTTTCTACTGACACAGTTCCTAGGTCATATTTTTGTTCCTTTGAATAGGAAATTTTGAGATTACAATAAAAAATATGTATATAAAGTACACCATCTTTCAATTCTAAGGTTTTATATTTCAGGACATAATAAAAAAAATCATCTGGTCCTTAGCAGGTCATAAAATTAGGTAAATACAACCTCATGATGAACAACACATGACATATTACACTGTGTCATTATTTATTTAACAAAAACTAAGCCATAATGCAGAAGCAGTGTGTGAAAAACTAAGTACACCCTTAATGCTTCCATAGGAATTAAGAGGGTAAGTAGCAGCAAGGTGCTGCTCATCAGATGCACTTGATGAATTGATCATCAGCAAGTGTGAGCACCTCAGCAAAACCAGCAGCAGTTGGTCTAGAGCATTCAGGTGTGAGAAAACACAATGCTAAGGAGGAAAGCCATCAGCAATGATCTCGGAGAAGCAAGTGTTACTGCCTGTCAGCCTGGGAAGGGTTATGAGGCCATTTCCAAACAATTTGAAGTTCATCATTCTGCAGTGAGAAAGTTTTTTCACAAGTGGGAAAATATTCAAGACCGTTGCCAATCTTCCCAGGATTGGATGTCCCAGCAAATTTGAGCTAAGGCCAGAGAAATTGCAAAAAACATAAGAGCTACATCTCAGACTTTACAGGCCTCAGTTAGCATGTTAAAGTTTATGATAGTACAATTAGAAAAAGGCTGAACAAGTATGGCTTGTTTGGTACAATTTTCTTTAAAAAGAATATGGCAGCATGGTTTAGGTTTACAGAGTTGCATCTGAATAAATCACAAGATTTCTGGAGCAATGTCCTTTGGATAGACGACACCAAAGTGGAGATGTCTGGCCATAATGCATAGTGCCATGTTTGCCGAAAACCAAACACACAACATATCAACACAAACACCTCATACCAACTGTCAAGCATGGTGGGTGGAGGGCTGATGATTTGGGCTTGTTTTGCAGTCACAGGACCCGGGCATCTTGCAGTCCTTGAGTCAACCGTGAATATCTATGTATACCAAAGTATTCTAGAGTCAAATGTGAGGCCGTCTGTCCATCTGATAGCTAAAGCCTGGCTGAAATTGTGTCATGTAGCAGGAACATTATCTCAAACACACCAGCAAATCTACAAGGGACGTTCAAAATGTTTGCACACTTTTTTTTTTTAACTCTATAGAGAATTTAAAAAACAAATTGCATCAATTTTCTACATAGTCACCTTCGTTTGCGATGCAATTTTCCCAGGCGTCGTACCAACTTTTTAATGCCCAATTACTACTCCCGACACCACAAAACCCCCAAAGCATCTTCACCGTTTCCAACGAAAAATGTAAAAGTGCGGAAACTTTTTGAACGTCCCTCGTACATGTGAAATACTTTGTGACTTTATGTCTGTGAAAGGTGCTATATAAATAAAGTTTGCTTACTTTGTTAAAATAGTACAGTATTTAAATCTTATTCTAAAGTATATTCCTTTAGTGGTTGTTTTGTTTGACTACCGTGGATAAGTTCTCCCGCAGATAAGTCGGAACTTGATTTTACCGTGTAGTTTCTGTTATTTTATAATGTCGGCCGTATAAATCGAATGCGGAAAACTGACGCTATTGGTCCAAGAGATTACGATATGCTAACGCCCACCTGAGAGAGTAACAAAGGAGCACACTGCCTTGTTTTGTGCCTACGTGACCACACGGTAATACCCAAACTATCCCGAAGCGACGTTTGCACTGTTTTGTGTTTTTTGTATCTCACACCCTCATACACCTTTATCGTAAGAGCATCCCTTATCTACGATGGAGCGTTCGATCAGAAGTAAATATGAAGCTGGTTTTGAATTAAACATCATTGAAGTAATGAAAGACGCTGGTAACTTTGATGTGTCTGAGAAACTGATGCAAGATTGGAGGCTGCAAGAAGATGTAAAAAAAATAAATAAAATTAAGTGTTGCATTTTTGAACGGCTGTATAAGTCGGGGTCTGATTTTATCATCGATTTTACTTATACGTGAGTATATACGGTAAATGAGAATAAAAAGGTAAGAAGTAATATAGAATCCATTTACACAAAAATTACCAGATTGGTAAAAAAATATATATATTTATTGATGAATTCCAGCTTTCTAAACCTTGTCGCCTTCTCTATACTCCCCCTCCCGATCTCTACACCGCTCCATACGTATCTTCCATTGATAGAAACAGTGCTGGAAGTCTTCCTGCTTGAGGCTCTTCAACAGGCTTGCCGTTTCTGTCTCCACATCATCCATTGAAGAAAAATGTGTTCCCTTCAGGTCACTTTTGATTTTTGGGAACAAATAAAAATCACAGGGAGCTAAATCGGGTGAATAGGGAGGATGATCGAGGACAGGAATGTTTTTGTCAGTCAAAAACTGCTTTACGGAAAAAGCAGTATGATCATGTCGAACAATCTGATCCACCATTTTGATGTTTTCATCCGTCCGAGACGAGCGTGGGCGACTTGGGCATTGAACGTCTTCCACATTTTCTTGTCCTTCCTTGAAACGTTTGTACCACTCAAAAACTTGTGCGCGAGACAAACTGTTATCACCGTACACTTTTTATCATTTAATAAGTTTTCTGTGGCCGTTTTGTTCAATTTCGTGAGAAATTTGACGTGGATTCGCTCTTCGATTGTTTTTTTTTTTTTTTGTTTTTTTTCACTTTATGACATTATAATGGCAACTCGTGTTCCATTGTTGTGCAAATACTGACTGGGCAATTCACAGGATATACCTAGCCGGTCGGCGGTTTGAGAGGTCGTGGAGGAAGGGATACAGTTCTATGATTCACGTCTGGCTGACCTCCAGACGGTTTTCCAGGAAAGCCTCAAGCCCAGTCCGGTTATTTTTGTGTCTCACCTCGTATTGCCTTTGCCCATCTTATATTTCTGCTTTTATTTCATTTGTCGTCCAATCCACTCAATCTTCTTCATCTTAGTGTCAGACTGTAGCCTATCCTGGTAGCATCCCACATAAAGCAGGAACCATCCCTGGACAGGGCGATCTTAAGAACAAACCCAGACTCTCCTACACCAAATCAATGTATAGCTGCTAGTTGATCTAACACGTACATTTTGGGGAGCAGAGACCAATAATACTGGAGTTCCTGTGCCGATACAAGGGAGAACAGGCACAACACAGAGAGAGGGCCCAGACTGGGAGGCAACCAGACTAGGCTTTGCGCCATCATTCCACTTTAAAACAGCATTATAAAACCTTTTCTTTTAGCTTGCTGTTTATGCCAAGCCCTGTCTGCTTTTGTTTTACGCTTGTCAGCTACCTGTTTGATTTTTTTTTTTTTTTACTGGCTGTGTGTATTTATTAAGCCGAATATTTTCCCAGGTTTATTGTATCCATTGCTTTATTTCTTCTTTATGTAATCAGTGATTGTTTTGTAGCAGGCTTTGCAACATCATTCACTTTGAAAGGAGCAATAAAGTACACTGAAGGCTGAGCTGTGCTGCTCAAAGGAAAAAAGAATCAAACAATCCCACTCAATCTGAGGTAGCGCATTAAGAACAAGCACTGGAGAATCTACTGTATATTGGACTTTTAACATTTAATGCTTTACTCTTGGTTTTATTTTTGCTAATGAATATTCTAAAATATACATTAAACCAAATAAAAAAAAACAAACAATGGATTTCAAACACTCCCAGTTTCGATATGTATCCATACATTCCAGCTCATTTTAAAAGCCATTGTCTGGTCTTCCTGGGCTGGCTTGTTTGAGCTTATACCTACCAGAGGTTTGCTTTCTCCACTTCCTGGAATGTTGAATATCCTCAGGGGTGAGACCAATCCTTCTCAGTTCTATTCTCATCTTTTCTGCCTGCCTCTTGTCTTCATACTGTGCCTGTCTGTTTCACTACATACGTCTGTTTCTCTGTTTTATAGCCACATAACTTATTATTTCCTCACCAATCCTTTCTCTCAACTCTGCACTTGTCTGCCTTTCCCATACATTGAAAAACATTCTGAGCACTCCCATATGAAGTAACTGACGTTGAATATCTCGTAACAAAAACAACACGTCACGGTCAGGGATCTATTAGATGGTAAGCTGACATGAGGTATTTCATAGTCAAATGTGTTGAATGCAGAAGATAATGAGTAGATGTAAAGACTTGTCGTAATATGTAATATCATCTACTGTTGAATTGTTCTCTGTACTTGTAATACTGTATTTGTATTGCAGTATTATATTGTACCAGTAACGGCGCATTAAATTAAATTAAACTGAAATTTAGTGAATTTCCCCTATCTATCTATCTATCTATCTATCTATCTATCTATCTATCTATCTATCTATCTATCTATCTATCTATCTATCTATCTATCTATTATACTCAAATTAGTATCTATCTATCTATCTATCTATCTATCTATCTATCTATCTATCTATCTATCTATCTATCTATCTATCTATCTATTATACTCAAATTAGTATCTATCTATCTATCTATCTATCTATCTATCTATCTATCTATCTATCTATCTATCTATCTATCTATCTATCTATCTATCTATCTATCTATCTATCTATCTATCTATCTATCTATCTATCTATCTATCTATCTATCTATCTATCTATCTATCTATCCACTTGACTTGAGCATTCCTAGTTTCATCCTCTTGCTCTGTACGTTTAGCACTCGTTTGCTTAAAGGCTGATGCACTTGTTCCTTCCTGAGCAGCTCTTCTTTTCTCCACTCTAGTGCAGGGACGTTCTTAGGCATACACGAACTATGCATGTGAGGGGGGCCCCTGACCCGGCCCCGACTTACTATTTTTTTTTTTTTTTGTTGTCGGTCTGTGGGCCTGGGGCCCCTGTCATGCCCCTGGCACTGCAGCCGTCTGTGCCAGTCCCAGGAAATTCAGTTCAGTGCATCTCAGTCTTATTAACAATGGTAATTTATTATCCAAATTGCAATCTTCACCTAAATCCCTAATAATGTCATGCCGTCATAACTTTGCCAAATGCACTGTAGCAAACGTTAATTTTAGAGATTCGTTTCAGATTCATTCAGAGAGATCCCCATAAAATCATGAAATATCCCTATATTACCGGCCTTTACCAGATCCAGAACAAAATCAATATTTCACCACTCTGCATACACACAAAGCGTACATGTAGGCCTACTGGTCATCTAAGGCCTTTTCCGGATGTTTTATTAGGCTCTGCCCCACCGGCCACCCCCATCCGGGGCCAGCACATCCAGGGCCTGCACAGTTCTGAATCGCATAGGGCCCCCAAACTGTTCAGAATGGCCCTGCCTAGCGGCCCGCTTCATCTCTTCTTCCATCGGCATCTTTTCGCGTTCAAACTGATTAAGTCCGTGTTTGTGTTGCAGTTACTTAATACGTTTTCCTTAATTTTCCACTTAAGCTGGCACTTAAGTCTTCAATCTGCCTCAAGAATGATTTAAGATATGAAGAGTAGGGGAAGTGACAGCGAAGGTGGTAGGGATGAGAATGGCGCCCGTACATGTGCACCGCACGGCCACCCAGCTGGCCACTGCCAAGAGTTGATTCTACAATAAGATAAAATAAAAATAAAAAGAGGAATAACCTTGGAGGTCAATCATCACCCCGAAAGTGGATAGTAGACGTCACGTAGTATTATGTGTACCAAATTTCAGGTCAATAGGCCAAACGGTTTGCGAGCTACAGGTGATTTAAAATCCTGGACAGACAAATGGACAGCCACAGTATAGTATTATAGAAGAAGATTGAGGATTATTTGTGTTCTGTTCTGTGTATTATATTGTATTGACCCCCACTGTACACCCAACAAACCCGGAAAGGGGTCTTTCTTTGAGCTGACATTCCCAAGGTTTCTTCCATTTTTTTTTCCCTACTAGGGTTTTTTTTAGGAGTTTTTCATTGTCTTCTTAGAGAGTCAAGGCTGGGGGGCTTTCAAGAGGCAGGGCCTGTTAAAGCCCATTGTGGCACTTCTTGTGTGATTCTGGGCTATACACAAATAAATTGTATTGTATTGTACTTGAATGATTTTGATAAGGGCTACATTGTAAACAGTTAGGCTTGTGGAGTGTTTATGGTCACAGGTGGACTCCCATCAAGTTCTACACATCCATCCATCCATTTTCCAACCCGCTGAATCCGAACACAGGGTCACGGGGGTCTGCTGGAGCCAATCCCAGCCAGCACAAGGCAGGAACCAATCCCAGGCAGGGTGCCAACCCACCACAAGTTCTACACACATTAAGGATAATGAAAGCAAAGATGATGCGCTTGACCACAATTTGGAATGCCACAGTAAGGGGTCTAAATACTTAGAGTTTTTGATTTTTAATAAATTAGGAAAGCTTTCTGACAGGTGTTCACTTTGCCGTAGTGGGTCATTAAGTGTAAATTGTTGGGCAATAATGGCAAATGTATACACTGCAGGTCAAAAGTTTTAGAACACCTCAATTTTTTTAGTTTTTATGGAAATGCACACAGTTTAATGTCTTCAGATTTCATGAAATCAAGGTATAGAACAAAGAAACAATGGCAAATAAAAACAATAAATCAAGTAATCATTAAGCGTACACAATTTTATTCAAATTTTTGATTCATCAAAGTAGCCTCCTTTTGCTAATATAACAGCCAAAATATGTTAACCCTTTTGATTCAGAATGCCAGTCACTCTGTGCAAGTCACCAACTCTGTCTCCAGCAAAAGAACCCCAGACCATCACAATTCCTCCTCCATGTTTGACAGTTGGTGTTACACACTGAGGAACCATCACCATCACCATCTCAACGGCGTACAAACATGCTGTGTGATAAATCAAAGATTTCAAATTTGGATTCGTCGGTCCAGAAGACTTTCTTCCAGTCTGGAGGAGTCCACAGCCGGTATTTCAAGGCCCTGTTTTGTCGTTTAAGGAATGACTTCCTTATGTCCATTCACCCTGTCAAACCTGCAGCACAAAGTCTCCTCTTCATGGTACAAACTGACACTCTGCATTGTTAAGTTGTGCTTGAAGCTGTTGTGCTGTGAGACCCCTGTGATCACGCAAGCTGGGGGCCCTCAGAAACTTGTCTTCTGATTGACTTGTGACTTTAGGTCTGCCAGATCTCTTCCTATCAGAGTTCTTCCAGTTTCCAGTTGCTTTTGTATTGTGTCAGACACCACTGGACTCACTTTTTGTTGCTGTGTCTCTAAATGAAAGGCCTAACACTGCTAGAGTAATAACGCTCGGCCTCATTTCATTTGTTAATTGCCATTTTCTTGTCATTATCACTGGAATTTACAGCTTTGTAATTTTGTCCAAGTCGTACTTCAGAGGGTGTAGTAACACAGTGTGCTCAAACTCTGCTCTAAGACACACAGAGGGTTTTTAAATAATCAACAGAAGTTGGGACACCCGTGCAAATTGTTTGCTTCAACTTGCAGGGCTTCATTTACTTTAATTGCTGCAGAACATCAGTAGTTGTTCCCTGAAGAAGGTCCATTTGTAATATTCTGAAATTTCCTTTTTTTCTTCAGTTTTTGCTAACCTAATCTTTTAAATTTAAACCTCTGGCAGTTTGACCTTCACAGGGCCCAGAGCCTATTCCAGCAGCACTGGGAGCAAAGCATGTCCCAGTCCCTAAATGAGGAGCCATCCCATTGTGACTTGTATCTTACAGAGGACAATTAGGAAGCACCAATTAACGGAACACATGTCTCTAGGGATGTGGAATATAATACCACAGAGACTGAAGAAAGCTTAGCAAAGACAATGCTCTGAACCTTATATTTTATTTCATTATAATAAATTAGCCAGATATAAAGGGATCTGTGATAGATAGATATAAAGCACCATAATATAAAGATAGATGTAAGGTCAGTGATAGTCGTTAGTCGGTTAGTACTGTCCGTTCATACTTACTTACTTACTTGCTTTATGGATCCCTAGTGGAAATTCACTCGCTCTAGCAGCAACATAAAGATCGTAAATAAAGTTATAATACAAGTCAGTGGAATGCCGGGGTCTTTAAATCAAGGTCATCGAGAGTTATGAAACCGAGGAAGGATTAGTGAAATGAGGACATATAATAACAAGATTGGTGCCTCAGAGTGTGTTGTGCGTTTCATTTTACCAAGCAGTGTCAGAAGAAATAAAGTGCAGTGCAGTGGAGTTGATCCTCTTTAAATAAATAAATAGTTCTCGATAAAAAAAACAAGTGCTCGTGGGAGAAAAGTCAGTTATTAAATTAATAATCCAAAAGGAATGTTAAAATCAATTTTTAAAACGCAGTTGAAATCAGGAGGCTTCTTCTCAGTTCTCTAAGCCTTGGTGCCTTTCTTTTTTTTCCTGCTCACCCATCAGGTCTACGCAGCGGGGCTGAGACACCTGCATACTGGGCCAACCTTCAGATCGGCTTGCATCCCAGCCACCTCAGCTGGTGACCGCTCCATCGTCCCACTACCGTCTCTCACAGGTGTCTGCAGGGTGATCTTCTAAGTCCTTCAGTCACTCTTTCACCCTGGATGCTAAACTGGAGCGACCCTACTCCATGAACATCGTACCCCTCGCTCATGGTGGGGCCAAGCCTCCTGTCCACAGCACCTGCTTGTACTCCCAATTCACACTTGTACGTATGCCCACCAACCCATCTCTCTTGATTTTTAGTGTCTCCCCTCTCTCTCTTTCTCTTTTTCTTCCCCCTTTTGAGTCTCGGTTCCCTTTTCAAATCTTTAATTTATCTACTCAGGCTCCATTTACACTTTTGTGGCTGCAGGGGCTTTGCCTGACATCCCATGGAGTGCCAATGAGGAAACCGGGCAAACTGATCGTGTTTGCATGTTAACGAGCGGTCAGCCAATTTCCCCATTACATTTTTTGAGGGCTACACAGCTTTACAGTGGCGTGCACCTCCACCCACTAGCACGAGCCACACTGTGCACTGCCATGGACCCCATATTCTACCACAACAACAACATTTATTTATATAGCACATTTTCATACACATGATGTAGCTCTAAGTGCTTTACGTGATGAAGAAAGAGAAAAAAGACAAAATAAATATGAATTAAAAATTAAAATAAGGGAACATCAAATAAAAGTAAGGTCCGATGGCCAGGGAGGACAAAAAAAAAACTCCAGACGGCTGGAGAAAAAAACTAAAATCTGCAGGGGTTCTGAGGCCACAAGACCACCCAGCCCCCTCTAGGCATTCTACATAACATCAATGACCTCAATCAATTCTCATGGAAGGACTTGATGATGATGGTCATGTGGACATCTGCCCTTTAATCCATCAATGTAAGGACATCACGGTGCTTTGATCAGATGGTGGGAGCGCAGATCGCCACCAAAGAAAACTGGAAAAAGAACAGAAGAGAGAGTAGGGGTTAGTATGGATTTTGGAGCCACCATGAATAGTAATGATAAATTAATTGAATATACAGAGCATCAGGATTAAATTAAAATGAAGTTATGAGAAAGCCATGTTACAGTAATGGTTTTTAGCTGTTTTTTAAAGTGCTCCACTGTATCAGCCTGGTGAATTCCTATTGGTAAGCTATTCCAAGATTTTAGGTGCATAACAGCAGAAGGCCGCCTCACCACTTCTTTTAAGTTTAGCTCTTGGAATTCTAAGCAGACACTCATTTGAGGATCTAAGGTTACGATTTGGAGTGTAAGACATTCCGAAATATAAGATGGAGTGTGATGATTTAAGGCTTTGTAAACCATCAGCAGTATTTTAAAGTCAGTTCTAAATGACACAGGTAACCAGTGTAGTGACATTAAAACTGGTGTAATGTGTTCGGATTTTCTTTTCCTAGTTAAAATTCTAGCAGCTGCATTCTGCACTCGTTGTAATTGATTGATGTCTTTTTTTGGGTGGTTCTGAGAGAAGTGCGTTACAGTAATCTAGTCGACTGAAAACAAAAGCGTGAACTCATTTCTCAGCATCTTGCAATGTTATAAGAGGTCTAACTTTTGTTATATTTAAGTGAAAAAATGCTGTCCTAGTAATCTGATTAATATGTGATTTAAAATTCAGGTCAGTCAATAGTTACCCCTAAATTCTTTACCTCCGTCTTGACTTTTAATCCTAATGTGTCAAGTTTATTTCTAATAACCTCATTATATCCATTTTTTCCAGTCACTAAAATTTCTGTTTTCTCTTTATTTAGTTTGAGAAAATTACTACTCATCCATTCAGAACACAAGTGAGATATTGTGTCAGTGAATCAAGAGAGTTGGGGTCATCAGGTGCTATTGATAAATACAGTTATGTATGACGAAATGACGAATAATAAAACTAAAACAGCATTAAATAGCCATAACTCTACGGGTACATGCTATACCTGATTAATGTTTTCTCATTTTCTGTTTTCCATAAACAGGTAATGCTTGTTTTTAATCTTAATTTGGTTCCTTCCATGTAGACCAGTTAGGGAGTTCATAGCAGGCGTGTATCTAAATCATTTTTTCAAAACCATCTTTCTAATTAATTTCCAAGACCGTTTTACTACTGAACTCATACAGAGCCAATTATTCTGCTTTCTTCAGTGCAGATGGTTTTCCCAAGGGCATGTGTAGCCATTTCTTTTCTGCTGAAGTGGATGGAGCATCAGATTGAGAAAGCCAGTACTGTTTTTATTTCAAACGGATAAAGTAGCTTCATTTTTCCACATGTTTATTGTTTCACAGATAATATGCTAATAGTTTTGCTGATGAAAGTTTTTTTTAATGACAAAGTAGCATTGCGGTTAGAATGGAGATTAGTAAATATGCAAACGTCAGAGTGTTAGGTGTTGGGTTTAACAAGAAAGCAGATAGAGCTACAATAAAATCCGCAGTTGATAAGGAATACACACTTAATTATGGGGTTTAATAATTTACTGACCTCACTGATTTTATTACCACAAGTACAGCATATCACGATTGATCTATCTAGACTTGGGTTGTCATGGTCTGTGGGGTCAGTATACTTCGTCGCTGTTTATGTGAGCTGTACGCTGTCCTTTTTTTGTGCTAATAGTGGTTTATGTGGTGTGTATGTTGTCTTTCGCTGTGCTTATTGCGTTTTTCTGTACATCCCAAACACATGCATTATATTGGTCACTGTAAATGGTCTCTTTATGCCATGGCATCTAAAATCGCACCTGATGGAGAGACACTTCTCGGATGGACTCTGAACTTCAAGAAACCATCAAGAAAGCAGGTTTAGAAAATAAAAGATGTGAGAGATTTATGCAATTCTCTCTGCATCATGTGATACATTTATTTGTAAATTAATTCTTTCTGTAGAAGTCTATATGTGAAAATCAGAAAATGGCAATAGTTACTTTAATTATCTCCCTTGCATACAGGAACGGCCATGTCCAGCTAATGGATCATCTTCAGCATTAGCTGATTTGTAAATTTGCTAATTGAAAGTTTAAATTTAATTGATATTTAAATTTATTTCTGAGGCCCTTTTAGCTCTGCAAGAGTTGGGATTAAGCCCATTGGGCTGAGACCTTTTCCAGTCAGGCAAAGGAGGCCTGGCCTGGCCAGAGAAGTCTTTTGGAAGCCTGACGTTCGCTTTGTCTTTATGGTCCTCGGTTTTACAACACTTGACAGGAAAGGAAACCAGGGATAGAGGGTCTCCTTTTGAGCTAAGCCATAAACAAAAACACGTCCTCTGCTCGGGAGTTCGTATTGGCTATAGTGAATTGCCATCTTACCGCCATCTTACTTAAACTTCAAAAAGATCAATAGCCAGAAAGCCAGCTGTCTGGTAACCTGAGGATAAGGTCAAGCTAGCATCCTCCGAGAAAGGAGAAGCGTAGAAAATGATTAAAGAAGTAAAGCACAGTGACAGACTCATAAGTGAGAGTGAGCTAGAGTATGAAAACTTATAAATCTGTGCGAGGAGGTCAGGTTTATTCGGTTTTGCACTGTGTTAATAAATTGTGCTGACAGAATGCACAACTGTTTACTGTGTTTTACCGACTCTTTCAGTTGAGTCACTTTAGCTTTGTCATCTCGCTTCTTGTCCTTCTGATCCAGACCTGATTGAAGATTTTGTAAAACAAGACAAGGGAGGGTGAAATATTTTATGGCTGGTTTATTATTGCAGCACAGTGTTTTAGGGACCACCATTGAAATGACATATGGTATTTTACTCCGTGATCACACCTCTGCTCATAAGAACACAGGATATTTCGTGAACAATAGAAGACCATTTAAACATCTAGCCTGTTTGGTTAGCGATAGAAACCTGTCATGAATTCCTCTTACTTTACAACTCAGTAGCTTGTTCCAGATTTCTGTGACATTCTGTGTGTAAAGAAAGGCTTCCTGGATTCAATTTTATCTTGCATTTCCACTTCCCCTTTACCTGAAAGAATTCCTCTCGATCAGTGTTTCTCAACCCATGGGTCGCAGGATGCCCTAGATAGGTCGGTGGCTTACGTTTATAAAGAAAATACATAAATCAGCCATCACTTTAATGTTTTAGGGGGCTGCTGATTGCAGATCTCAGTTGTGCATCCATTCAAAGAGACTTTTGCTCCTGCATACTGAGGAACTGCAAAGACTGACGTTAAGTCCAGTCACGAGCAGACAACCTGTTGTAGCAGTCCAGTGCCGCTAAGATTCACACTGTTGAAGAAATGGTGATTTGTTTATTTTTTTGGTGGAGATTCCAGGGGTGCACCCAGCCTTAGATGGGAAGGATGTCCAGGTTGCGAACACTACCCAGCAAAGACGCCTTATAATTCTTGTCCTGGCTGGGATGCTGGAAGGAAGGATGGACTTGTGAGAGCTGGAAGCCAGGAGCAGTTCATCCCCCAGATTAATAGGTGGTAGTGTTCCTCACAAGTAGTCTCAGTTTGGACACCTGCAGGGCTGCATGGGAATTGAAGTCCAGAAGTACAGCATTATAGAGGTCCTTGGTTGATGGTAGAGGGCACCTGCTGGGGGAGGACATCCCCGGTTTCTGAATGACCCGGAAGTGCTTCCACCAAGCTACGACATTCCACCTGAAGTACTCCTGGGTCCAGTTATGAGCAGGCAACCCGTTGTAGCGGTCCAGTGCTGCTAAGATTCACACCGTCGAAGAGACGGCGATTTATTTGATTTTTTGGTGAAGATTCTAGGAACGCACCCAGCCTTGGCCTGACCCACACCCATTCACAAGCAGAAACACAAAACTAACGAATGAATAAAAAATATATTAAATGAAAACCCAATACAAAATAACAACAGACAAACCTCGCCTTTCCCCTATGGCAATACAATTTTAACATAACAATGAACAACAGCAATAAACACTCACAACAACGTCTTTATCCAGTCCAATACAGCAAAAACAGGTGAAATGGTATGGTTTGATGAGGAAAATCCTGAGGACAGCTTACGTAAAAAATAAGTGAAACAGTCCTACCGGTAGTCCTGAGGGGTGAGGGGTGAGATTTGCTGGAGCGCTCCTTTTGAAGACGCACAACGATAAATCCACCACTACACATGCAACAGGCTGGCACAAGACAGTCCATTCATCTTAATGGGAACCCATCCAGGGCACAATTGACTTTTTAGACAATATGTTGGACAGGATACACAAAAACACTGATCTCCTGTTGTTCCGTCAGGTCCCCCTTTTCAACTTTCCCACTGGCCTCTTTCGTCCCCAGCAGCCCCTATACTTCCGTTCCAGTCATCCTATGTGGGTAATCACCCTTGGGGCTGCTGGGAAATGGAGTTCTTCCCACACACTTCCTTAAGAAAGCCAATGGAGAAATGCCCTGTAGCATCACCTACTCCAGCCCTTCTAGCTCCATATCAACCTCTCAAGATTCTTTCCAAAAAATCTGAACCAAACAGGAATGCTGAAAGAACATACAACAACCCAGATTTTGTGAGATAAAGATTGTGAGTTCCCAGGAAGGTGAATGGGCATGCTGGCCAGGATAAAGGGGAATTTCTTGGCCAGCCAGGAAACCACAATGGACGGAAGGCTAAGTTAATAGGTGGTAGTGTTCCTCACAAGTAGTCTCAGTTTGGACACCTGTAGGGCTGCATGGGAATTGAAGTCCAGAGGCACAGCCCTGTACAACAACAACAACAACATTTATTTCTGTAGCACATTTTCATACAAACAATGTAGCTCAAAGTGCTTTACAGGATGAAGAAAGAGAAAAAGAACAAAATATATGAAAAATAAAATTAGGCAATACTAATTAACTCTTTTAGGGCTAATTTTTTTTTTGTTTCTTTTCTCCCAGGGCTGAATATTTTTCCAAAAACTAACATTTTTTAAAAAAGAACACAAAGCAATTGTTTAACATATCAAATCAACAAAAAATATTTACTTTTGACAAATGTTACTGTCTTGCATGTTGTATGAGCCTGCATACTCTATGATTTCACAAACATATCACATACATTTTACACAGCAAAGTCTGATCTCGCTCAAAGCAGCCAATTTCAGTCATTGCCACATTGCACTCCTTACAATATGTGTTGTTTTGATGCCTACTTTTCAATTGTCTGTTGCTGCATTTTCTAACATATATTGTTAGTGTGTACTGTAGAGAGACAAGTCACCCATTTGCCATCGTGCCATGCCACTGCCACCAAGTTTTCTGCCTGCATGAAAACCGTATTGTCACCTCTTTTCATCTTCTGAAACTTTATGAACTTTATGTATGGCATTATAGCCTGGCTCACCCCATGGGATTTGCTTCTGTTTATTACAGAAGTGAATAAAACTTTGCAGCAGCACGTACCTAAGCCACCAGGGGACAAAACACGTTTGGACCAATGCTCCCTGAAGTTATATCACCAGTTCTGTCCCATCTCTATTTGTAATGCCACAGCGCGCTTCATCTCGTCTTTCGTTGTGGGTTTCCACTTTGAAAAACGAGAATGCGATGCAAACGCAGCCCGTGATTCAAAAAAAATCTCTGCCTACCTGTTTGTCTCGTCTGACAGTAGCTGAAAAGCAGCATCAGGAGAGAGCAGCCTGAAGTACAGCAGCTGGTGATCTGTCGTGTCCAAAAGCAAGCCATGCCGTCTTGTAAACTCCGGTAGCCAGATCGGCTCTCACCGGATCAATGTATGTGTATTTATCCCATGCGAACCTTGCCGTAGATGCATTGGCTGCGCGAAGGCACTCAACTGGCAGCAGATCCGCTGGCGCGGCATCGGCTGGTGTCTGATCAGCTGATGCCTGCTTCTAACTCTCTTGCTCGATCTCCTGATCACTGCCAATAAAGTCCGATTCTGAAAAATCAAGAGTCCGACTCCGCGATAATGCGCAAAACAACGTCTGCCAAGTATTTTCTTTTCTGCACTTGCTTCGCTGCCTTTTCACATGTCGGTGCCATCTTGCCTTTGTTTACATTTCGCAACTCACACACACGCAATGTTTATTTGCCGAGTCAACAAGTCTAGCATTCCTCCAAGCACAGAGGGAATGCCTGTGACGTGACAGTGAGATTTGTCGCCATTAACAGCTGATTGTCGCCCTCTATCCCTGGATGTCGACTTTTGTCGACATTCGCCTTCAACCCCTCCTGTCGACAAAAGTCGACATCCGCCCTAAAAGAGTTAATATAGAATAAAAGTAAGGTCCGATGGCCAGGGAGGACAGAAAAAACAAAAAAAACTCCAGACGTCTGGAGAAAAAAATAAAATCTGCAGGGGTTCCGAGGCTATGAGACCACCCAACCTCCTCTAGGCATTCTACCTAACATCTAATGACCTCGATCAGTCCTCATGGTATTCAGGATTCACATGGAAGAACCTGATGATGATGATGGTCATGTGGACTTCTGGCCTTTAATCCATCAATGTAGGGACATCATGGTGCTTTGATCGCCACCACAGAAAACCGGAAAAAGAAGAGCAGAGAAAGTAGGGCTTAGTACGGATTTCGAGGCCACCATGAATGATAATGATAATTAAATGCATGTACAGAGTATCAGGTTAAACTAAAATGAAGCTATGAGAAAGCCATGTTACAGTAATGTGTTTTTAGCAGTTTTTTAAACTGCTCCACTATATTAGCCTGGCGAACTTCTATCGGTAAACTCGTATTCCAGATTTTAGGTGCCTAACAGCAGAAGGCCACCTCACCACTTCTTTTAAGTTTAGCTCTTGGAATTCTGAGCAGACCCTCATTTGAAGATCTAAGGTTACGATTTGGAGTCTAAGGTGAAAGACATTCTAAAATATAGGATGGAGCGAGATGATTTAAGGCTTTGTAAACCATCAGCAGTATCTGTAGAGATCCTTGGGTGACGGTAGTAGGAGCCTGCTGGGGGAGGACCTCCCCGTTTTCCGTTTGACCAGGAAGTGCTTCCACCAAGCTAAAACATGCCACTGAGAGTACTCCTGGGTCCTGTTTAAAAGGAGCCCACCGCCATACCTCATGGAGTCAAGAGTCGGAGGTGGGGGCAGCAGGCGAAACTCACTTCGAGGACGGAAGGAGGTAAGAGAAAGCATCGGTTTTGGAAATGTCTTTGGCTTGTACTTATTGTATTATTGCAGATGGTTGGATTAAAGATTTGTTTATTGAACCCGGTGTTGTGTTGGGTCTTGTGTGTCTGTGGTTTGGAGGCTCAGTGGCACCCCCTACTGCTCACAATATTTACTTTAACAGGGAAGCAGTGTTGTTATCTGCGGTGTGGTACTACCAAACGAAATCACAAAGCCTCATTTGGAAACAAAACCTGCTCCTTACACAAGAAAATCACTTGACGTTTTTTAAATGAAAACCATGCGGCTTCACAGAAACATTCTAGCGTGTTTGTACAACAAGCCTGTAGGCACTTGGGGCATCATGTCGTTGTACATTGAGTTGCCAAATATAAGAAAGCACACATTAGCTGCCAAGCAGCTCGTCTTGGCTTATGCACCGAAATTCTAGACGAGTCCACCGTCTGCAAACTAAAACGTATTCCGTCTCTGCACTCTCTTCACTTACCCCTGATATCGAGAAACTTGTGAAAATCAGACAAGCTCAGGTTACCCATTAAAACGCCAAATGGACACTAAATTTGATTCAGTATTAAATGCCTGGGTGTCGAGTTATTTTTGGATGAGTACCATGCGTATTTCATACATTACATACCCAGTATTTAAATATTGAACACACATGCCACTCGGGGAAATACTGGGTAGTTTACATTACAGTAACTGCTAATAAGGGGTCATCACTGAACTAAATTGGGTAAAACTGGGCCCTGAGGCCAACAATTATTGAGAACCACTGCTCTAGGTCTCCCACCTTCTCTCTGGAAGAACATTACAGTAACTGCTAATAAGGGGTCATCACTGAACTAAATTGGGTAAAACTGGGCCCTGAGGCCAACAATTATTGAGAACCACTGCTCTAGGTCTCCCACCTTCTCTCTGGAAGAACCTGTTTCTCCTTCTTCCTGGTCACTGGACTACCAGCCATTGATCTTGTTAGATCTTTTGTGTGGTAGCTTGAGGCACAGCTTCTTTCTGTTAAGTTCAGACTTTTGCCACCACTCAGGAGAAGCACCTTTCCTGACCTGGTTATTGAAGAAAGGTTTGACTCTTCTGATTTTCCAGTTCATTTATTTAGTGTTAAGAGTGTGCTGAAATGTCATTTTTGTGACGCACATTACATTTCATTGCTTTAATAGTTTGCTTCTAACAGAAGAACTAATTGGTGTGACTGCTTGAAGAGGTCATATGACCAGCCATGTGCTTCAGAAGAGCTCATCCACCTGAAGCTAAGCCTGTTTGGGCCCGGCCAGTACTTGGGGGAAAAAAACTTGGGTTGCTTCTGGAACAGGTGCTGGTGAGCCCAGAGGGGTTGGGGGCTTACTCTGTGGTCAGAATGTGGAATCTGATACTTCAGTGGCGTGTTGTGAATCTGACACTGTCCTTCAGAGGAGACGTAAAAACCGAGGTCCTGCCTCTCTATGGTCATTAAAGATTTCTGGGCGTCTTTTGAAAAGAGCGGGGTGTATCTCAGTGTCCTGGATAAATTGCCTATCATTGTCCCGTCCATTCTGGGCCCCCTAAATCCTCCCCTGTCTGTAATTGGCTATCTCTCTCACCCCTTCACCTCCTAATGGCTAACTTGTGGTGAGTGTACTGGTGCAGGAATGGCTGCCATCGCATCATCCAGGTAGGTGCTACACATTGGTGGTGGCTAAAGTGGTTCCCCTCTGTCTATGTAAAGCACTATATAAATGTAAAGAATTATTATTATTAATAAAATAATATATAGCATTTTGCTGTTGGTCAATACTAGGCAGGCTTACATAGACTGAATAGTCAGGTAGATTTCTTTTTTCTCATTTATGTTGTTGATGACTATTTTCTTATTTTATAACTTAGGTCATAACACATTATATTAATTTTTATTGCTGAATAGTTCTTGTATTATTGTAAGATTATTACATAACCTGTCTGTGCCACAAGTTTAACATTATTCATTTTATCTTAAACGTAGCACTTTAGAGAAGTTTGCCTTAGACCTGATGTCGAGTCCCATGGGTGGTCTCTTTGGCATTTGTCAGGGTGGGTTTTTTCTCTAGGTTAATTACTTCTTCTATCAAGTTTGGCTAACTGATAGTTCAGCCCTTATCCATGTTTGATCCCTAGTCTTGTGCCCAGATACTTCTGGGATTGGCACGGACTCCTTCCATCCATCCATTTTCCAACCCGCTGAATCTGAACACAGGGTCACGGGGGTCTGCTGGAGCCAATCCCAGCCAACACAGGGCACAAGGCAGGAAACAATCCTGGGCAGGGTGCCAACCCACTGCAGGACACACACAAACACACCCACACACCAAGCACAAACTAGGGCCAATTTAGAATCGCCAATCCACCTGACCTGCATGTCTTTGGACTGTGGGAGGAAACCGGAGCACCCGGAGGAAACCCACGCAGACATGGGGAGAACATGCAAACTCCACGCTGGGAGGACCCGGGAAGCGAACCCAGGTCTCCCAACTGAGAGGCAGCAGCGCTACCCACTGCGCCACGGCACGGACTCCTTGCCACTCTGAATTGGATAAGATTTAGGAAATGAATGGATAAAGATGTGAAACAAAAATGTGACATTGTAGCTAATGAAAACCTTTATTTAGGTTATTTAGTTTAGGATTTTATTAAATGTTTTTCTTTGTTTTGTCAGCATCAAGATGGTGTGCATGTGGACGAGTGGAGACACCTTTAAGACCGGCTACTTCATTGTGAACCAGGCGCCAGTTCAGTTCTGGATCTGCGGCCTCCTTCAGGTCTTTGTGGACTTTGCCATCCTCTTCCAGGTCTATTACTATAGCCGTTACCCACAGAAGCCTGCCTCTCACACTGTGCACGCGGGCAGTGCCAAGGCCCTCTGAACATTGCGACGTGATGCCACTTGGCCTGTGCTCACTCCTGTAGGTCACTTTAGTCTTAAGATAAGCATTTGTTACAAAGAAATCTGTGTGAGAACATTTTTTGAGAAGAACTTTGTTAATGAAGTCTTTTCAGCTGCTTATATTTTTGTATTTTGCTATTTAACTGAAGATTGTTGTACAATATTTTTGCCTTAGAGATAAAAGGGCTGGACAGTTCCAAATGTGCAGGAACTGAAAATGATTACAGGGAGATGGTCTATCGTGGTATTTTGTATCTTTTATTTTTTTAGGGTGGAAATTTTTAGTTTGATGGCATTGTCCTTAAAATACGATCATTGACATTTATTTTCTTTTTTATTCTTGTGTATTTTGTGTTTCACAGCTTCCAATATCTAAAGCAGTTATAAAAAAAAATATCAGTATTTATTCAACCGGGCAAAACAATCCAATGTGAATTTTGAAAGCTCCACAGTCTTTCATTTGCCCTTCTTCCACACATTAACTGAAAAAGCCAAATTAAGGATTTTGATGATTGAGTATTTACCTTTTAGCGCTAATCTGTTTAAACCCCTTATGTATTTTTATGTGCTTTTGGGACTGCATTTTTTCCAAAAAATTAAGCACAGGTATCTTTTTCGCATATGTTCATAAACTACTTGTGAATTAGCTGAGCCGCAAATTACTTGCTTTGACAATTAGTCCAGATGGAAAACTCCAGAAATGCATTTTGGTGGCTGCGTAACACAGATTGGGCAGCAGTTACTCTTTAAAAAAAGTTTGTTTTCTGCT
The DNA here is from genome assembly GCF_900747795.2 of Erpetoichthys calabaricus. Taxonomy (NCBI): domain Eukaryota; kingdom Metazoa; phylum Chordata; class Cladistia; order Polypteriformes; family Polypteridae; genus Erpetoichthys; species Erpetoichthys calabaricus. The sequence goes on from NC_041406.2 coordinate 83,885,687, forward strand.
TTATTTATTCATTTATTTTATACTTTGGTTAAAAAAGTAAATAATTGCAAACAAAACGTAATTCATACAAGGTGTTGGTCATTTATACTTTTTACCATGCTTATATTAACGTCACCTGTATGTTGTCTGGTACAAATCTTATAATCGATATTTAACCCACTTCCTATTGTCCAAATGACTTGAAATTTTGCACACTTACTCACTTCCGATAACAATACATGAATCAATAATCAGTTTCACTAATCGATCAATTAATCCATGTTAATTAAGAAATGAAATTTTCATATGAAGAATATTTCAAAATTTCACCAATAGATGGCGCTAGTAACGGATAGAAATATTAAAGGAAGTGTTAAAATATTGCTTACAAAATTATACTAAATCAAACCCAAGACTGAAAAGTGGAAAATAATATATATATAAAAAAGTTCTTTTTAAAACGCACGCTTATATTAAATTAAAAAGTGTACTAAAAAGTGAAAAATAAGTCTCTTATACATCACTCATAAAATAAAAGCATGGGCGCTTTTCATCAATCAACATTCAAAAAGCGCCCACACTTTTATTTTACGAGTGATGTATGAGAGACTTATTTTTCACTTTTTAGTACACTTTTTAACTTAATATAAGCGTGCTTTTTAAAAAGTATTTATTTATATATATATATATATTATTTTACATTTTTCTTTTAGTAGCTGAATGTACAGTAAATATTTCACATTCTTTTAACAGTTGTGAATGGTTGGTCAGAGTTACATAAGAATTGTTTCACATTTTATAAATATACTTTTTTAAAAAATGAGGGAACACAGATGAGGTGCTGGGGTTCGTGGCAGAGCCCTGTTTAATCGTGAATCCACATAGGTGAGAGTAGGATACAAATGAACTGTAATAATGGCTTCCACAGCCAAGGAAGTGCGTCTCCAAGGGGCACAGCTCCATCTTTCTTAGATGCCGGTTGAAGTCTGAACCAACAAACCCCCCCGACTTCTAGCCTGCAACATCTTTAAGTAGCGCTGATAGTGGGAGGGGCGGGGCTTCTGATAGTACACTCCATCGTGGTTCATCACGGTTTTCCTCCTCTGTTCTAAAGGTGGAACAGGAAAGGCTATTAGCACTGGTATTGATCCACTGTCCACCCTTATGACCTCCTTGGTTAGGACCCCCAAGGTGCTTGCCATGCACTCATGCCTGACACTATGCAGATCGGGTATAGGGGTGCCCAACTTCGATCCTGGAGGGCCGCAGTAGTCGCAGGTTTTCCTTCCTGCCACTTTCTTAATCGGTAACCCATTTCTGTCTTCTTAATTGTTTTTTGAAAAGGCTCAGTCCTTTGAATTGCTTCATTTTTCACTTAAATGGCCACCAAACAAAAATGAGATGTGAACTGAGCCAACTGTGGACCAGCTAAATCAGGGCCTCAAACCTCCAACCAGTTTCTCGTTTAATAGCCAGTTCTTGTTAATTAATTCCACGACTTGCTTGGTGCGCTCATTCTGCCACGGCAGACTCTTCCAAAACGGTTAACTTTCTTTTTTTAAGAGCTCCACCAAAATGTTTGGTAGACTCGCACAGATCAACATTACTGAGGCCTTTCACCTTTCTTCGTTTTCAGATATTGTGTGATGGACACAGGTCAGCTGGCCATTTTTTTGGTTAATTTTATATCTCGTTTATATTTGCCTCTGTGAAATGAATAGCCTCGACACACGAAAAAGGTTTGGGGCAGCTAACATATACTTGAACCTGGCTGGAAAAAGGCAGAGTTTAAGCAAAAGTGAATACAGTGTTGAGTCCAAAACAGAACTGATCGATGGAGGGAAGATGCATGACATTGTTAAGGCCCAGGACCAGAAACAATGTCTTTGGCCTCGGGCAGAATTTCCCGTATCTGGTCTGCAGGGATAAAAGAGGGAGGTTTAGTGCACCCCGCCACCCCATGGCCTGGCATGGAATTACCTTCTCCTGGTCCTTTTGGCTGCCTCCCATGCACATGTGTGTGACACCTGCTAATTAAGGAAAAAAGAAACGAAAGGGTCTGAGTCTTAAATAGCAAGTAAATTAAAATAAAGACAAAAGTTAATTAACAGCAAAAACAGGTCACTGATTGAGAAAATGGAACAAAGTTGGACACCTCTGATCTAGTATCTGATCAGAAGAGCAGGGGGACATTGACATCGTCTGTTATTTGGGGCAAATGGTTAAGTGATGTTTTTGATATTGTTTGCTGTTGTCCAGCATTGGCCACCACAGACCCTATTATAACAGTCACAGCGAGCAGCCAGTGCATTTAAAGGCATAAGCAGCCTTGCTCTGTTCCATGGTTTGCAGGAAGCCGTTACTTACTTGCCGTTTGTGTGTCCTGCTGTGTTGAAGAAAGCAGAAGGACTACTTGGTTTCAGGCCAGTCACCCAACTCTTCTCCCCATATTCACCAGCTTACATAATTTATGACTGGATTATTAAGTCATGTAGCTACATATGGCTTTCTAGAAATGGATCCTTTTGCTTGCGCCATACCATCCTGCCATCAGACACCTTTTTCCCCACTCGGTGTTCCTTTTTTTAGTTGGTTACCCAGCCTTCATATTTCAGGTGTCCTGTGTAGCTAGATGCCGGCAAGCAGAATTAGTGGAATCCGTGCAGCAGTCTTTATGTTGAGAAGAAAGTCTTATTTGTGTCATGAACTAGGAGTCCCAAAAGCACACAAGTCCCATGAATACTTGCAGAATTGCTCTCGAAGGGGGGATTACCATCAAAACCCCGACTAGAAACAAAAAGGCCATTGAAGAATTTTTACAAAATAAAAGATTTATTTTTAACAAGAAATGCTCAGTGGTACAATAAGCAGGAAGGAATTGCCTGAGAAAGCAAAGCCATCCCCAGCAAACACGGTCCCAGTCCAGAATCCCAAGGCGAAGTCAAAAACAGCACAGGTTCAAAATGGAAATCACAATAAGCACAAAAGAAACACAAGTAAACACTCCACTCCCTAGTGCATTCAAAATGAACCACCAGGAATTATGGGAGACCCTCTGGATTTATAGGGTGGAGTTGGCAGGTGTCCCTGCCTCTTTGGGACCACCCACAGAACACATGGGATATAACCGAGACATTTTATAGTCACAGACTAAAAACAAAGAATAATGCACATCATAAACAGAAGAAGCATTAACATGAAATGCATGGCACAAAAATGGACAAAACACGACTTTATACGCCAGCCTGGGGAGAAACGCTGCTCTGGAACAGGACAATTTGAGCAGGGTAACTTTAGTTTATGTCCACACTACTATGTTCTTGTTTAAAAATGCCAACGTTAGTCTCCGCTTGTGTCTTTTGTGCATACTGCTTCGGCATTTTTAAACCCAGAAAAATGGAGACTTTTGAAAATGCTCTCCTCTACCGTATAGTTCTAAAAAGGTCGGCTTAGCATTGCAGTGTGGATGGGTAAAAATCTGGAGTTTTGAAAACACTGACTGTAATCACGATATTATTGGTTTATGCTTATTATGTGACCCTTCCCTGATTGGATCCTGCTCATTACAATGCCTTGATCACACTTCATGGATGAAAACTATATTCCGGCATAGCAGAGGAACTTATTTTCAATGGCACTTGTTGTGTTGCTTACCTGTATGCATTTAAGTGACATTAGCATTTGTTTAATTGCTGTATAAATGCACAACAGGCAAATCATTTACTGATCACTACACTTTTGCCATAAATCCCATTGCCAGCAGCGTAACCATCCCTTCAAGGAGGACACTGCCTTTTCCAAATTACGCCGATTCATTCATGTTCAGCATAGGTGCAACTTCCAAGTCACGTACAATGCAATACAATTATTTTCTTTTTTTTGTGTAGTGCAAGCACAGAGCGCTGTTAACAAACTCTCAGGTGAGGTACAAGTATAGATTATACTAATTAATAAGTACAGAATTAGTACTTCTAAGGAGACAGATTTGTTAAAACACACAGAAATGGAAAACAACAATATCTGTCCATTAATTGATGAACATTGGCCAGTAGACCACAGAAGAGTTTAAAATAGTAATTAAGAGAAAGTCCAATACAGCCACCGTCCCGGAGACCTCAGCCAGCTAGCCACCTACACCCACCTGGGCATTCTATAATGGAGTCTGTGCTGGCCATCCAATCTGATGAGAGAAACTTTACATTCGATGATTCCGTTATCTGAGATGACAGGAGAGTAACGTGGCAGTAGAGCATGGCACCAATCACCAGGATAGCAAACAAACAGAATAGAGGAGTGACTGTTATATAGCAAAAATGCAGTATACACAGCCAGTCAGCAGCTCTAGTCAGGGTATGCCAGACTAAAATTGTGAGTCTTGGATTTAAAACTCAAGACTTATATTAGTAGGTGTTTTAACTCAGCTTAGTGCGGCGGAAATACTTTAATAAAAACAATGTGAAACGCTACTGCAGACGGAGATCATTTTCATTGAAAAATGCTGCTTTGAAATGAAAACATGATAGTGTGAATATAGCATTAGTGTTCCTGAACAAAAGGAAGAAATGGCTGAAAGGATATTTCATCTTCCAAAAAATAAATACATAAATAAATAAAAATAAAATTTTAGCTGTTGAACCTTCATGAAGTCTCAAATCAACAATTGTTGTTAAAGTAGGGCAGCGCGTATCATCCACGGTTTGCCTCCAATTTTAAACTACTCCTTAGCTTAACTGATTTCATTTTTCCTTTAATTTTCAAAACAATTAACTGCCAACTTAAAACCATTTTGGCATGTATTAAGTATTTTTAATTTGCAGCGCTGCCAATGATTAAACTTTCAAGGTTGATGAAATTATTAGTGGAACTTAATTATATGTTCACTGATTTGAATTGTCTACCATTATGATGTCAAGTCCTAAATTAAATACTGATAATCTTCTTGTGTTAAATTATAAGCACAACCAGATGTGTTTACATCGGCCTGTCACTGTGGGGGTTTTAATGTGGTTCACCAGTGGTCCTCGGGGTCAGGTCTGCAGGTTTTTTGTTTGTTTGGACTTTTAACTGGACGAACATTAATTCAGTATTCCAGCTTGAAATGGTTTCAGTCTTTTTCTGTCATTAAACAATTGCCGGTGTTACTTAGGTTTGATGTTATTAATCTGTTTCTAACCTTCTTAAAGGGGTTAGTGTATATGCCATTGGTCCTGGCTTTACATGATTTTGGGGTTTTATGGCGCCTCTCCACACTGACCCCAGACATCGGGACAGCTCTATCCATAGTAATGGCAGCAAGAATATCCATCCATCCATCCATTTTCCAACCCGCTGAATCCGAACACAGGGTCACGGGGGTCTGCTGGAGCCAATCCCAGCCAACACAGGGCACAAGGCAGGAACCAATCCCGGGCAGGGTGCCAACCCACCGCAGGACACACACAAACACACTCACACACCAAGCACACACTAGGGCCAATTTAGAATCGCCAATCCACCTAACCTGCATATCTTTGGACTGTGGGAGGAAACCGGAGCGCCCGGAGGAAACCCACGCAGACACGGGGAGAACATGCAAACTCCACACAGGGAGGACCCGGGAAGCGAACCCAGGTCCCCAGGTCTCCCAACTGTGAGGCAGCAGCGCTACCCACTGTGCCACCGTGCCGCCCCCAGCAAGAATATCACAACACTTTTTAGTAACCAACAGGTAGCATCATTTATTATTCACACAGATGAAGGGGCTTTTTATTTGCTAATTAAAAAACACATTATTTTCTATCCTGTTTAAATTTGGGCACTGTGATATACTGAAATGCTATACCCTTAGCACAGTCCTACATCTGTGTGGCATTTCGGATCGTATCGTGTATTATTCTCAAACCCCTCCATACACTGGGCACAAAGCCCAGAATTTGATTTTTTTAATCCAAATGTAACTATTTATAAACAGAGCTTTACTAAGATATAATGTGCTTTTATAGGCAGCACGTTAATACATCTCTCTCTCTCTCTCTCTCTCTCTCATTAAACCCACTTAGTCCAGTTTAGGATCGTGCGTCAAGGTCCCATCTTGTCACCACTGGGCACAAAGTCCATCACCGACTTCCACTCATGTGCACATTGACCCACACTTTCTCACACAAAGTCACCAATAGGGAATCCATTCCCGGGAATTCGGGAATCCTGTGCTCCCGGGGATGACCCAGTGCACGGGTATCTCATGTGAACGGTTTTAGAATAACCGACACTTATTTTTAATAAAACTACTGCAATATGTCGACACCAATAAAAGACTAACCTTATCTACAAGCAGTTCATGCTGTCATTTAAGTACATGTATCTAGCTAGTTGCGGTATAAGAGCGTAGAAAGCACAACGTGTCGAGCATGCGGTTGTCCAGACAAGAGCGCACCTTCGTGCAGAAGTACGCCAGCCGCTGAGAAAGCACGCTCTTCCTCCACTGAAGTAGGCGGCACAGTCATCAGATACTGATAGACTTGTTCTAAACAACGCCCACGCTTGCCGTTGCTCTGAAACACCGCCGTTTCAGCTTTTACTGATGCATCCAGTTTCTTGTCATCATTCTGTGATGGCAAGTTTCTTGGCACAGATAATGCGGATGCAGCAGACTGACACATTGCAATTTCAAGTTCCTGTTCAAAGCTGTTGTCTGATGAAGTGCAAGATGCAGCAATGGCGCGTTTCTTTTCTCAATCGATTTCTTGATCGATTTTTACACTTTTACACGCTGTATATGTGAGCTTGGCCGTTCCTGTTGTCCCAGGAATTACAGCAGTTTCATTCCCGGGAATGAAAAATGTCTGGGAATGGATTCCCTAGTCACCAACTAGTCTGGCGTTCATTCATAGGGTTAAGGTCAGGAGTCATTTGTCATGTAGATAGGTCTGAAGTAGTCTAAAAAGAGAACTTTAAATGCTAAGAACAATAGATGCTCTGAGGCCATCTTGCTGTGTTTGAATACGACAAATGGTGCGTCCCATCGGATGCGTTCCACAGTTATTGGCACCCCTGGTAAAGATGAGTTCAAAGGGTTCTGAAAACATCACTTTTTGAGGAGTGTGTGTATATGTGTGTGTTCAGCCTGTGATGGACTTGGCACCCTGTCCAGGGTTTATTCCTGCCTTGCTCCCTGTACTAGCTAGGATAGGCTCCAGCAACCATGACCTTGGATTAAGCAGGTTAGAAAATGGCATAACCTTTTCCCTAATAAGTTTGTTGCTCAGGCACAAGTACCTCGCAGAGTCTGTGCTTTAATTGCTTAATGTCTGGACGCCATTTAATGAGCCATCTTAAATATGAGGGGGAGTCAAGCTAAAGTTAGAAAATGGAACCAACCTTAACAAAACTGACCATGTCATTTCTCAATGGAGTCTCTATCCTTCTCAATGCACTTGCGCCACCTGCCTGGAAGTGCCAGCAGAATAAAAGGTTTTGTCTCATCCTTGCAATCACTTGTGCTCCAGAGTTATTGTCAAACACTACATGCCGAGGGGTACTCCAGTCACTAGTGCAAGTTACTGTGACTCGCTGGAGACCAACATGAAGCCTGCTATCTGATCCAAGCAGCGGGGACTGCTGTCTCAAGGAGTCCTTTTACTGCAAGACAATGACACACACACTGCTACTAGGAACACCAAGGCTTGTCTGAAGAAACTGACTTTTGAGGTATTGCCACATCCTCCTTATCCGCCAGATTTGGCACCATGTGAGTTCCACCTTTTTGGACCGCTAAAAAATAAAAAACATCTGGGTGGTCGTTGATTCAAGACATATGACGACGTGAAGAAAGTGGTGCATGAGTGGTGGTGAGGACAAGACAAAACCTTTTATTCTGCTGGCACTTCCAGGCAGGTGGCGTAAGTGCATTGAGAAGGGTGGAGAGTCCATTGAGAAATGACATGATCCGTTTTGTTAAGGCTGGCTCCATTTTCTAACTTTAGCTTGACTCCCCCTCGTATAATGGCTGATGTAATGATACGAACTACACGGCAAGCAACCACACCACATCATAGTGGCCAGATGCCCAACCACAGGAAGAAAATGAACTCTGTGCCGGGTAGTATTGTTCCCTCAGACAGATGTCTGCCACCTGAGGAGCATGTCCCTCTCACGTCCAGACCCAGGGCGCCACAACATTTATAAAACCACAGGAGAGTCATCAAGTTTAGCTGTGTTTCTGGCCTGTTTTGCAAGGGTTCATGCATTCTGGGAAGGGATGGCCAACTCCAGTCCTGGAGGGCTGCAGTGGCTGCAGGTTTTTGTTTCAACCCAGTTGCTTAATTAGAAGCCAATCTTCAGATCTTCTCTAATTCTTAGTGTTTTAACTGTACCATGTCAGTTCATGGATGGCACGGTGGCGCAGCGGTAGCGCTGTTGCCTTGCAGTTAGGAGACCTGTGGTTCGCTTCCCGGGTCCTCCCTGCTTGGAGTTTGCATGTTCTCCCCGTGTCTGTGTGGGTTTCCTTCCACAGTCCAAAGACATGCAGGTTAGGTGCATTGGTGATCCGAAATTGGCCCTAGTGTGTGTGGGTGTGTGTGTGTGTGTGTGGGTGTGCCCTGCAGTACGCTGAAGCCCTGCCCGGGGATTGTTTCCTGCCTTGCGCCCTAGGATTGGCTCCAGCAGACCCCCATGACCCTGTATTTAGGATATAGCGGGTTGGATGATGGATGGATGTCAGTTCATTCTCAAGTCATAGATTTTATTTTCCTTTCTAATGATACATGTATCATCCAAGTGATCTGAAGCCTATAACGGATGAGTAATTCTTACTTTTACACTTTCTCTTCAGTTTCCTTCTGAGTATTTAATTAACCCAAATAGTGAATGATGAATACACACCGGCGGAAATGGAGACAAGCTAGATGTAGAACTGCTGGTTCCTTTGTCATTTGCATCTTATTGCTAACAAAGAGCAGTTAAAACAATGAATGCAGCTGTTTAAGACTAAAGTAAGAAATTAAGGGTACAAAATCTTAACAAACGAGGCAACTAAAATGTCACTTGAGCAATAAGAGCTTTGTCAGCAATGAATAATTTCTCACGAAGCAATTGAGTTGGAACAAAAACATGAAGGCACTGCGGCACCTCCAGGACCGATGTTGCTCAGCCCTGATTTAAAGGGTCTAAGTCTTAAATAGCAGAAAAATTAAATGAAGTTAATTAGTAGCAAAAACTAGTCACTAATTAAGAAAATAGAACGAAAACCTGTAGCCACTGTGGCTCTGCAGGATTGGAGTTGGTCAATCCTGGTCTAGGATTTAATAAAAAAAAAAAATCAGGAGTGGTCTCCCCTCGACTTTCTCGTGTACTCCGGTATGGGGATGGATATTCGAGGAGTAAACTGCAAGACAATGATTATATTTTTATATTATGTACATTAAAGAATCATCAACAACAAAACAAATCAAATTAATAATGTATTGAACGATTATTAAAAAAGTAAAGTTGAATAAATCGGACTCTGCAGCTGCATGAATAAAAGGTTAAGTACCACTTTCGTTTAGCGGAGATGGAGCAAAAGTTGATAGAAATCTACGTTTTGTACTTGTATGCAAAATGTGGTTGACCTAAGTGAAAGCGTACTCAAGTTATCATGTTTACACACACAACACAGAGATAATTCCACAAATGGTATTTTCAGACTCGGGGAGGTCTAAAACGGTCAAAATCTCTAAATGGAATTTTATACTTCATATACGAGAAAGTCAGGGAGGTCGAGATTCATCAAGATCTCAACATCAAATTTTTGGACGATTCCAATACGTTCCTTATACTGTTCTTTGTATACGAGAAAGTAAAAAAGTGCCTGCTAGTGAAATGTGTAGTTTTTCATACAAAGCAAGAAAAGTAACAAACGGTTTAATAATTTAGTTTGATTTTGGATCTCCAAGACCTCTGGTGTTTGTTTGTGTCGTTAGGTCTGCTTGCAGCGTCGCTAGGGGTGTGGCCTCTGAGGTCAGGACCCCTTGTGTAATCAATGCAACGAGATAATAGGACGGCCGTGAGCGCCCATCCTTATCCCATCTCCGGGTACCAAATCTCTGAAGTATTCATTGTGTTTCTTTGTGCTCTTTTCTCGTGTGTACTTTCTTGTTCTCTCGACTATGGTTATTTTCTCTCGTATTGGACTTCAATTTCGTTTCGCCTTTTTTTTGTGTTGTTGTTTTTATACACATCTCCTGGCTTTTGCTCAAAAGTTTATCTGCCAGTTCGCTATAGAAACAGTTTGTAGCACATTATATTTTATAGTAAGTATCTGTGTAACACATTTAGCTAATTATTGTTGTCAAAAAGAACAAAAAAATCCCAATTGGCTAATTTGGTGTTTTCTGTTGCATTTCTACATTTTTTATAAGTAATGTTAAAGTAGCAGGATAAAAATGAAATGGACTTTTGGTTGACATGGATAATGTTTGTTTTTATTGTCTTATTCTTTAACATTTCTTTCTATATGATAATAAGCAAGTAAGACTAAGGTTGCAAACTAAAATCGCAAGAGCAAGGAACGTGTTAATCACAGTCTTAAAGGATGTAATTAATTTAGGTTCTACTTCAGCCTCTACTGCTGAAACACTGTTTAATTTTGGATTTGCTTTTTTGGCCTATAGATCAGTTAATAATTCTTTTTTTTTCTAATTAGGATAATTTGATTTCCTTTTTCAAGCCAATGTAATTATCTTAAAATATTTTCCATTTGCATGCAGCTTATTTTAGAATGTCTCCAAACAGGACTTTCTTTTTCCGCCTTCTAAATTCTTGATGGCAGTGTTCAAATATGGAGCCACTCTTCCTGTGTTCTGTCACTGATTTTGCCCCATTCATATGACTCAGCACCGGTGTAAGTTACTAAGGACACTGGACAAATTGTAGGCACTCGTGCAGTTAGCTCATGAATCTGGGGTGTATTGAGAAAGTCTTCAGACCTCCATCGCTTTCTGCACACTTTATTGTGTTGAACATTGCATTTTAAATGGATCAATTTGCCTTTCTCAGAAAGGTTTGCAAATTTATTAAAAATCAAAAACTGAAATCTTTTTCTCTTAGAAGTATTCAGACCCTTAATTCAGTAATTTGTAGAAAGCCCCTCTGGCAGGAATTCCAGCTTTGCGTCTTCTTTGTAAGTCTCGTGCAAGCTTTGCAAATTTGAGCAGTTTATGCCGTCCTTCCTGGCAGATCCTCTTGAGCCCCGTTAGATTGGATTGGAAGCGTCTGTGAACTGCCATCTTCAGGCCTCTCCACACATATTCTGTGGGCCATTCAAGAACACTCGGAGAGTTGTTCTGAAGCCACTCCAGTGTTCTCCTGACTGTATCCTTTGGGTCATCATCGTGTGGAACGGTGAACTGTCTGAGGTGGCATACACTCTGGAGCAGGTTAATATCTTCAAAGACATCTGTGTATTACGACTTATGAAGGGGATGTGAGCACGTGACAATTAACGCACAGACTTTGAAAAACTGACTGAATGTGTCCACGTTACTGCCTAGGAACAGTGGCATCATCCTGTTGATATTTATTTTTAAACTCGACAACACAATGATGAATAATTCTGAACCAGCTTCTATTGGCAGGTTCCTTTTCTCAAACACAACATGCTGGACCTTCTTTATTCAAATGTTAACGAATTCAAATGAACATCTGGACATCTTTACTGCCACCTATAGCCCTGTCATTGATTGCAGCACTTCTCCAGTATCAAAGCCAGAAGGTTCTTTTGTGTGTTTAGGGGGTCGTTGTTTGTTTTATTATTTATGCATCTTAGATATAAAGCAGAATGTAACAGTCTTGCTGTCTTGTATGTATGTTATCATCCAGTTGACGCTCGGAACGTTTACTGAAGCGCCATCTGCTGGCTGATTAGGAAGTTGATGTGTAACTCTCTCTCTCTCTCTCTCTCTCTCTCTCTCTCTCTCTCTCTCTCTCTCTCTCTCTCTATATATATATATATATATATATATACAGTTATCCCTCGCTATATCACGCTTCAACTTTTGCGGCTTCACTCTATCACAGATTTTATATGTAGGCATATTTAAATATATAACGCGGGTTTCTGCGGACAATGGGTCTTTTTACTTCTGGTAAATTCTTCCTCAGTTGGTTTGCACAGTTGATTTCATACAAGGGACGCTATTGGCGGATAGCTGAGAAGCTACCCAATCAGAGCACGCAGTTAAATTCCTGTGTACTGATTGGCTCAGCGACGGTGCACCGAATTCGATTCCGCTGCGTTAGCCAGGAAGTCTCATCTCGCGCATTCAGCATCAACGTGTTTCGCTGTGTAAAGAGTTAACTTTTGTGCTCTTTTGTGTTTATCTTTGTGCATAGTCAAGCCCTTCATTATGGCTCCAAAGCGATCTGCTCCTGCTACTGCTTCAGGGGCCGTGCCCAAGCGGCAACGAAAGATGCTAACGATTGCCGAAAAGGGAAAAGTTTTAGATATGTTTTATTTAAAAAAGAGGAAAAGAATTTAAGATCTACGGCCGCAGTGCCCTTGAACCAGGGCGCAAAACGAGTTGTAAGTGGACATAATAAGGCGGTAAGGTTTATAAGAGTGAGGGAAGGGTTTATAAAGCCTTAAAATATATATAAATAATAAAATAAATATAAGGTTGCTACTTCGCGGATTTTCACCTGTCGCAGGGGGCTCTGGAACGTAACCCCCGCGATAGGTGAGGGATGACTGTATATAAAATCCAACATCTGTCTGTCTGTCTCCGCTTTTCATGAGAGAACTACTTAACGGATTTAGATCGGGTGTTTTGAATATTCCGGCTGATTTTTTGACTTCTGTCATCGCGCTAAGAATCAAAGTTCGCTTGCAGGAGTGATTTATATGCGCTAATCTGAGACAGAGGCTGCGGGCTGAGGGGAGGTGAGGGGGTTGGAGCCCTCTTCACTCACTCATGTGCCAACCTCGGGGCATGTACCTTACCTCCGCTTAGGTAGCGAACGAGAGAACTACTTAACGGATTTAAATGTTGTTTTTTCTATAAATTGCCTGAATGTTTCGGTTGATTTTGCGACTTCTCTCATTGCGCTATGAATCATAGTTCACTTGCAGGAGCGATATATTTGCGCTAATCCAAGAGAGAGGCTGTGGGCCGAGGGGAGTTGGAAGTGTGACGTCAGGAGTGGGGAGCCAGGCAGGACCCTCCTCACTCACATGCCAGGCTCAATTCGAGTCGGTCTACTTCTCGCCATGTGTTGGAGCGCATCTTGCCTCTGCTTAGCTAGCGATACCTGTTTGTTTATTGATTTTTAAAGTTTGTCCTGCTTCACTACTACACGGGCAGGGCCGTGGGAAACAGCTAGTTAGTTATATATTTTTCTCTCTCTTGAGCTTCTGCAGAGCTCTAATTTCTCCTTGGAGACAAGTAACGTACATCTTTTTGACTTCATTCATCCTTCCCTCAATTCTGACTGATCTCCCTGTCCCTGCCATTGACATACACCCCCTATAGCATGATGCTGCCTCCACCATGCTTCACCATAGTGATGGTATTAGGCAGGTGACGAGCAGTGCTTGGAGTTCCACCCAAAGAGTTCAGTTTCTGTCATGTCAGACCAAAGAATCTCCATCCTCATGCTGCCAGTGTTCAAACAGGGCTGTCACTCTGCCATAACTGCCTGATTGATGGAGTGCTGCCGAGATGGTCGTCATTCCGACAGGTTCTCCCATCTCTGCAAAGGACTTCTGAAGTTCTGTTTGAGTCTCATCTGAGTTCCTGGTCACCTCCCTGACCCCATGCCTTTCTTGTCCAGTTACTCAGTTTGGCCGGACAGCCAACTCTAGGAAGTGGTTTCAAACTTCTTCCATCTCACAATTATTGAGGCTGCAGTGCTGCAGGGAACACTCAGAGCTTTAGAAATGGTTTTATCCCATTGTCCTGCTCTGTGCCTTGCCACAAATAGATCATGGAGGCCTACAGGGAGATCCTTGGATTTCATGGTTTGTTTTTGTTTTTTTTTTTGTCCTGACACGCAGTGTGAATTGTGGGACCACAGGTGCGCCTTTCTAAACGATGTCCAAATGATTCATTTTGCCGCAGGTGGACTCCAGTCAAGTTCTGGAAACATCTCAAAGAGAATTAAAATAATCTGGATACACCTGAGCACAATTTGGAGTCAGAATGCCTTTATGAATGAGAAATTTCCCGTTTATGAATTTGCAAACCTTTCTGAGAACACGTTTTCACTTTGTCATTATGGGTTATTGAGTGTAGACTGATGGGCAACAATAGCAAAGTTATCCACTTAAAATGAGATCTACAACGCAATAAAGTGTGCAGAAGGTGAAGGACTCGGATTTCTTTCTGAATCCGTAGCATGTCTGGACCTTGTTGGATTGATTTCACTTCATTTTTGTAATTTTGACATGTGCGTTTCTTATTGTTAATTTGTTTTAACATTTTTCGCCAGGGCCGGTGTGTTAAATTGTTCCAATCTGAGGCAAGGCCACAACCTTAACAGCATTCCTTTAACAAAATTTTACAAAATGATAATCAATATAAACACAATATTATAGTTGGAAAAAAAGTTAGGAAAATGAATGCCAGTTTCTAACATGTAGATCAGGGGTGTCAAACGTTTGTGAAGAGCACAATTCTGTTTAAACATTTTCTTTTATGCTCTAAACTGAAGGTCCACCAAAGAGCCAGTCAGGCAGCGCCAGACTCCCCAAGTGGGATTCGGGGGGATTTTTCCAATTATGGAATCATATCAGTTTGTAAGAAAGAGCGCCCTCCAGTGGTGAGCAGTTTAAACTAGCATTACACAGCCTCTAGACCACAGGTGTTGAACTCCAAGCCTGGAGGGCCGCAGTGGCTGCAGGTTTTCATTCTCACCCTTTTCCTAATCAGTGACCAGTTTTCACTGCTAATTAACTCCTTTTCCCTTCATTTTAATAGCCCTGTTTTCAAGGATTCAGTCCTCTGAATTGATCTGTTTCTTCATGAAATGGCAGCCAAACAGAAATGAGACATGAAACGACGAGCCAACAGATGAGCAGCTAAACTGGGATTTCAAACTCCAACCAATTTCACTCCAGTCAATCTTAAATGAGAAGCTGATTCTTGCTGTTAATTAAGCCTGCTATTTAATTTTGTGGCCTGTTGCTGCTCTCATTCTGCCACAGCAGACATTTCCAAAACTGTTGATTTTCTGTTCGTCAAAATGTTTTGGTGAAATGAGAGATCAACCTTACCAAGACCTTCACTTTTCTTAATTTTCAGATACTGTGTGAACGGGCACAAGTGAGCTGGTCGTGTGGCGGCTCGTTGTGTCTCATTATTGTTTGGCTGCTAATTAAAAAAAGAGACAACTAAGTGGCCTAGTCAAGTTAATTAAAACTAAAGTAAAAGATGTTAATTAGCATTAAAAACTGGTCACTAATGAAGAAGATGGTTAGAATGAAAGCCTACAGCCACTGTGGCCCTCCAGGCCTGGAGTTCAACACCCATGATGTAGATTTGTTGCTGCTATTGCTGCCATTTTTACGTGACCCATGGCGAAGTTGGGTGTCGTCGTTATGCTCAAGACACCCCAAGCTTTTGATCCTTTCCGACTAAAAACAATATTTGCATTGGTGTTACTTAGTACTAACCAGCCCAGGCAGGGTTTGGATTTCTGGCATATTTTCTTTTCTCGTTTTTGACTGGGATTCCAATTTGTTGCTCCTGTTTTGTTGCGTTTCTTCGTTTCTGGTGTTCGGACTCTCACTAGTTTCTTGGTCATATATTTGGTTTTCCCTTCACAATGCTTTCCATGCCTTCAAATTTTTCTGATTCTCCATATGCCCTGTTGGAACACCTCAGCCTTTCTGTGGAGTGTGCAGGTTACATAGTACACCCGCTTATGTTACACCATTGATGAGTTGAGAACAGGCCATTCAGACCCACAAGCTCGTCCATCCTCTTCACCGAGATCGTCTAAAATAAAGATTTGAAGGTCCCTAAAGCCGATGTCATGTTACGTGATTTCTAGTCATTGGGTATGTCAGACTTGCCAGCTGTGGTTGCCGGTCTCGTCGCCAGAGCCTGTCAGTTTACACGACTGATAATCACTTAGCACTCCAAATTTAGCGACTGCTTGCTGACTTTTCGGCACAGATGTGGTCGCCCCTTTTGATGACAGCCAATAGAGTGCCACCTGACGGAGCCAGTGCTGTATGAAGGGTTACCAAGTACGGCAAGTTCTTTTTTTGCCCCTTTTTTTCTGTCAAGTAAGTTAGAGAGGTTTACTTACCTCAGCAGTGACATTCATATCTCTGGTGACTCATGGGGGGTCATGAGGTCGCTGGAAAGGGGGGTGTGGTGCTCCCGATATCTATGCAAAAGGACGAAGGTCCAAGTCTTTAGAGTCCTGGTGCTTCCTGTCTTGCTATATGGTTGTGAGACATGGACGCTATCCAGTGACCTGAGATGAAGACTGGACTCCTTTGGTACTGTGTCTCTCCGGAAAGTCCTTGGGTACTGCTGGTTTGACTTTGTGTTGCTCACGGAGTCCCGAATGAGGCACATTACCTGCATTGTGAGGAGGGAGCGTCAGTTACGGCACTTCGGCAATGTGGCGCTTTTCCCTGAGGGTGATCCGACTCGTAAGATCCTCATTGTTGGGGACCCGAGTGGCTGGACCAGGCCAAGGGGTCGCCCACGTAACACCTGGCTGCGGCAGATAAGAGGGCCTTTTCTGGAGGGTGGGACTGGACCGCGTGTCTGCCTGGGGAGTTGCCAACCATGATCCTGAGTTGTTTCGTCGTGTAGTGGGTGCGGCAACACGCTTTACCAGTGCATGCTCCCCAACTTGACTTGTATGTAAAACACGAGACTTCAGAGAGACGAGCTTCCCTTCTGTGTGCGAGTCCCAAAACACCCGCATTCCTGAATCCTCGTTGCTGAATTCTGTGCATCGTAACTTCTGGGTGAGCGTTCATTGGTTGTCGGCTCTCATGCACACAGAGCCCACTCCTCTGCGACTAAAGACCAAATCAAACCTGCTGGGTTGGTCACATTATGCAGTTTGCCCTCACGGAAGCGTTGCCCCCAACTTGTTAAAATGAAGTCTACAACCGAATTTTTCTGGAACGGTTGTCTAATGTGACAAAGCTTTAACGTTCTACTCTCCGCCACACTACTTGGTCATTTTTTCCATATGTCTGCGGACGTTTTCTAACATTTGTGCGATTTCTGTTCTTAACATGTTTCTAACTGTCCAACATGTTGCAAAATGTATTTGAAAGTAATGACAGGGGATCCACTGTACTAATATGTAAGCTTGGATCGTGCCGCTTCTGTTTCTTCCATGTCCAAATTCAGCCTTTGATAGTTTTGAGAAGTTTGATAAAGAACCATCTCTGGAAGTGAATACTTTAGGGCTTTTTTGGTGCCTCTGGGGTTGGTGGCTTCTGCCTAAATGAAGAATTGCTGTAGAAATCTTTAAATAATTGTGGGGGGTATTGAACATAAAAAACTCGCATGCAGACCACAAATCATTCATGAACATTTGTGCGCACAGTATAAATTTTATAACTATGCTTGAGGAGCTTCCTGTGTGTCACCTGCTTGTTATATTGCTTACTTCACCGCGAAAAGTTGTAAATTAATAACTGAACGTCTCAGCAGACTTACAAGCTCGTGGATTGATTTGAGGTGGTGTTTCATTGATTGTTATTTCCACGATTGATTCTTCTCACCCAGCTTACCAGCCCAAGTGACCTTACAGGGGGCGAGAAGTGGGGGGGGGGGGAATGTCCGTCCTGTAAAAAGCTGCAGAATGTCCTCTGTATTATTCCCCTTAAATGATGCGCTAGTTCCACCGAAAAAGGGACGAGGTCGAGAACATCATCGAGTTGTTTAACCCTGCCGGGGACGCCACACAGAGCTGAGCAGATTGTAACGCCACATACTCTCTTGTGTTTGATTTTGTACGGTCATTTCATTTTTACGTATTCACTTTTTATAATGTGTTATTTTACTGTTACATTTTATAACAATCCTGATTTTTTTTTTATTTGTTATATTTAAAGGTTATCACAGCAAAAGTATTGTGCAATCTAATAGCCAACACGTTGTAAGGCGATTGTCACTGTTTTAAGTGTTTTTATGCCAAAAAACAATACAGATGTATTTATAAGAAATGTACAAGCTATTAATCCATACAATAAAGTCACAAAAATTACAGTTTAAGATTCCTGTTGATGCTTTAGTTATAGAATGAAATCGAGTAGCAAAAACGTATTTTATAAACGCATTGAGGTGACTGTAAAAGATGTGAATGCTTTTGAAAAAGATGTACGCAGATTTGTATGAAAAAAGAAGAAGCCACAATTGTCTCTGAAATAAGTTGAAACTGTCCAAAGTCGTTGGCACCCGTCATCGTTTATTCCGTATTTAACCCAAATCAGACTTTCCTTTAGCGTTTTGACTCCACAGAATATTTCAAATCATAGCACAAAACACAAATGTTGGGACTCTTCACCAAACCTTTACAGTTTGAAGTCACTGCCAACAAGTGGTTCCTGCAGCTCTCCATGACACTTCACCTGCACCTGTTCTCGGGTCGTTTGGCCCACTCGTCCTGAGCAAACTGCTCCAGCCATGTCACGTTTGAAGGGGGTCTTCGCCAGACGGCATGCTTTGGTTCTTTCTATGGATGTTCAATGAGACTCAAATCAGGGCTCATGGAAAGCCACTTTTGTTCTTGGCCATTCTCAGGTGCTTTTCACTGCGCTTTTTGGCTCATTTATCCTGTTGGAGGATCCTTAACATGCAATCAAGACTGAGCTTTCTGACACTGGGCAGGACATCTCGCTCCAGAATGTCCTCATGGTCCTTGAGACTTCATTGTTCCCTGCATGGACTCGAGGCACCCCATATCAGATGCAGCAAAGCAGCCCCAAATCAAACCCGGGCCTCCTTGAAGTTTCGCAGTACGTCTGCTGTTCTTTTCTTTGAATGCTTCATATATTTTTTTTATCTGTGGACATAGAGCTGATGTGACTTGACAAAAAGCTGCAGTTTGGTCTCACCTGTCCAAATGGACATTCTCCCAGAGGCATTGTGGCTTGTTAGATACACTTTATTTATTTTTAAGATACACTTTAGCCAATTCTGGTAGGGCTTTTTAATGTGGAGTCCTCCTTCCATTGAGGCTACTGTCACTCAAAAAGCGATCAGACACTGATGGACCTTGACCTTGGAGTTCAGTTTGTATTTCTTTGAAGGTTGTCCTCAGCTTTTTGTTGCCCATTTTCACTATCCTTCTGCCTGTTTTAGAGTCGATTTTCTTCTTGCAGCTGCATCTGGGGAGGTTGACTACAGTCCCATGGGCTTTAAACCTCTTCATAACATTTGCAACTTTGGTCACAGATGTAGCGGGTGCCACATATACTATTGGCCTTGTGTTTGTTTGCCTCTCCTTAATGTATACTGGAAAAAATGGATTGTTGTGGGTTTGCCCGGTGATGGGGATCTGCACCTTTAAGGAGGAGACACGACGGAGATAGGACTGTTAGCCTAAAGGGGATTAAACCTGGAGAGAAAGAAAGACATCGGGCGGTGAAGTGAGGAGCAACAGCATATTGGCACAGCAAATCTACAGCAGGAGACATCTTCTTGAAGATGGGTTTTGTTTCTTCAGAATTACAATTGAGATGCGTCTCAGAAGATGAACTTTTTTGTATTTATTCTGGAGCAACCAACTTATTGACCATGTCATACACGTGCTGTATGGACCACACCAGGCCCAGGGGGGTGGCGGAGTGCACTAAACCTTCTTCTGTTACCTCTGCAGACCAAACACAGGATTCATCCTTGAAAACGTCACTTCCAGTTCCGGCGCCCAGAAGCACATCATTTCCAGGTTTGGCATTTAAAGCCGCCATCTTTACAACAGTGATTCAGTACTTGTTTGGACTCCATCGAATGCACATCACTGTTTTGATTTTCAAACCCATTGTAGCCATGGATATTATACGTGTGGCTGCCCCAAACCTTTTTAAGTTTGTTGAGTCTGATCGTTTCACAACCGGCAGGACTGAACGTTATTAGTGTTGGCATCGGCTGTCTGTGTATTCCATTTTGCTTCCAGCATTTCACAAACAGTTTACTGTGATTTGGTCTTTTGCGAGGAAGTCATGCCCGGGTTGGGTGGGGGGGGGGGGGGGAGAGGTGAAAGGTTATTGCAGAAGATGACAAGTGCTGAGGTAACGTACACAGCTGGTCTTCTTTTAAAAACGGCTAAATCTCTTAATATCTGTGTTTTGGTTTTTTTTGCTCAGAAATGACATGTATAAACTATTTTATAATGTGTGTGTAATCGCAAGATGTGGATCAATACTCAACAACTGTCTTGACTTGGAAAATTGACGTATTCGGTAAGTTTTTAAGCTTTTATCTTTTGGTGGTGCCCCATAGTCTAATCCCCCAACCCCTGGACTTCCTTCTATCCATCAACTGTGCAATATCCATTATCTAAATGGTACTGATAATAACTGTGTAATCTATCTTACTAAACCACAGTTAATTTATGTACGGCGGACACACCGAGGCGCATGCGTACTGCGCCGTGGCGCCCGCCCCAGAGTCAAACGCAGCGGCTTCCCAGAGTCAGTAGATGGTGCCCAAACAACACAACCTGTAGGGTCAAACGCAGCGGCTTCCCAAAACGCGGTGGATTCCCAGAGTCAGTGGGTGGCGCCCAAACAACACCACCTGTGAACTAGACTTAATGAACGAAGGCGCCCACACAAAGAAACCACTTTAGTTCAAATAGGGTTATTGAATTAAATGGAAACTTTACAATGCCTACGACCTGTGAACTAAACCTGAGGTAAAGCGTGCACACCAGGTTGTACAGCCGCCCGGACGCGACCGCCCACACCACCGCATATACCCTCCATTATATTTCATCACGCAGCGGCTTCCCAACGAGGCGCATATTGTGCCGTGGCGCACGCCCCAGAGTCAAACGCAACGGCTTCCCAGAGTCAGTAGGTGGCGCACAAACAACACAACCTCTTCACTACACTTGCTCTAATCCACTGTGCCAGTAATATAGATCACATAATGGTCACAGACTTAAACCCAGCGGCTTCCCTGACTCAGTGGCCGGCACACGACCACCACAACCTGTACACTAAACTTGCTGTGCTCCACTGTGCAAGCAGTCAGTGTCAGCAAAGGCAACAGAATCACGTCTCCACAAAACGAAACCGCTTTAGTACAGATATGCTTATGTAATTAAATGACATTTCCCCAGACGCACCCACCCTCCATGATATGTCATCCATCCAAATATCGGACGGAACAGAAACTGATTGCCATTCTTGGATTTCCGATTCGCTAGAGAATCGCGGGCTTACTTGTAACTGTATACTGTACAATATCATTACTCTCAGGGTCCAACATCCACTACTCACTGCACATGATCATCATTATTGTGCAATATTTAAATTATGTGCAATAACCCAATAGTGCAATAGTTATTTATTCTTTCCAGTATTTAAATAATGTACAATAACCCAATAGTGCAATAGTTATTTATTCTTTCCATATGTATACAGTGATCCCTCGCTATATCGCGCTTCGCCTTTCGCGGCTTCACTCCATCGCGGATTTTATATGTAAGCATATTTAAATATATATCGCGGATTTTTCGCTGCTTCGCGGGTTTCTGCGGACAATAGGTCTTTTAATTTCTGGTACATGCTTCCTCAGTTGGTTTGCCCAGTTGATTTCATACAAGGGACGCTATTGGCAGATGGCTGAGAAGCTATCCAGCTTACTTTCTCTCTCTCTCTCTCTCTCTCTTGCGCTGACGTAGGGGGGTGTGAGCAGGGGGGCTGTGTGCAGCTGCTTCCTGAAGGCCATGCTGCACGGAGCTTCGCATACTTAAAAGCTCAAAGGGCACGTATTGATTTTTTTTATCTGTCTCTCTCTATCTCTCTCTCTCTCTCTCTCTGTCTCTTCCTGCTCCTGACAGAGGGGGTGTGAGCTGCCGCCTTCAACAGCTTTGTACCGGCGGTGCTTCGCATACTTAAAAGCCAAAAAGCCCTATTGATTTTTTTTTTGACTGCTTGCTTTGCACTCCTTTGAAAAGGAAGATATGTTTGCATTCTTTTAATTGTGAGACAGAACTGTCATCTCTGTCTTGTCATGGAGCACAGTTTAAACTTTTGAAAAAGAGACAAATGTTTGTTTGCAGTGTTTGAATAACGTTCCTGTCTCTCTACAACCTCCTGTGTTTCTGCGCAAATCTGTGACCCAAGCATGACATTCTAAAAATAACCATATAAACATATGGTTTCTACTTCGCGGATTTTCCTATTTCGCGGGTGGCTCTGGAACGCAACCCCCGCGATGGAGGAGGGATTACTGTATAGCGTCGCAGAACTTTTTTGCAACATCTTTGCAACTCTTTGCACCATTTGTTTATTAACTTGTCGTGTTCTACATACATGTCTGCACTGAAGGAGCTGCTTTTAATCTCATTGTACATATGTATAGTGACAATAAAAGGCATTCTATTCTATTCTCTAGCCTCCTTTTGTAAAACTCCAGTGCGTCAATTTTTAAAATTATTGGAAACACTTAAGGAAACTTTAGGAATAATCCCTCGACTTTAGTGCCTCCGCACACACACACACACACGCAAGTTTTTATTTATTGTCTTGATTGTTCTACCAAGCCGGTTTTACTCTTGAGCACAATTTAGCAGCATTTGTTGGATTTATCACGTACACAAGACAGGATTCATTATTTCCTCCTATTTCTTCCAAATGATGTTTTATGAAAATAGTGGTCTGATCCTAACCTATTAGGCACAAATGAAGCGGAGCTGATGATGTTCCTGCTCAGTTTAGCATTTGCAACCTGTGGCCGCCATTTGTGGTACGGCGGCAATTAAGGAAGCAAACCTGTGACAACAAATCGAATTTTTCAAAGAGGAAAACAAAATGAACAACAACGGCAAAGAGACTGGAGCATTAAAAGCTCTGACAGCTTTCATCTTTTTAAATTACTTGTCGAACGAGCAGCTCCTATGGTTCACTCCATTGCGGAATAAAAATGCTAAATCAAAAATCAAGCAATTTATTGCATCAAATAAAAAGAAAGAAATCAACGGAGGGGGGAATTTGCAGTAGCATCAACTTACAGAAGGCAAACAAAACTCCCAAGCCTACTGTGAAGCATACCGTGATTACAGAGCCGTCCTGGAAGGAGTTTGGCACCCATTAGGGATGCCGAGGGGAAGGTCTTCTCAGACCGGAATGTACAAATAATAAAAAGATGGTGTTTCAAACCATTCTACCAATAGAGGCAACACAAAGGTCTTCTTCATCTTCATCTTTTTCTGCTTCTATGGTGGATGGATGTGTTTGACCAAACGTCTCCATACAGCTCAGTCCGGCACCTCCTCCCCATCAGACCCTTTTCCTTCAGATCGTCTTTTACTTTATCCATTGTCGCGCACGAGGAGCGGCTTAAGGACCCGACGGCGCCGGGGGACAATGTCGGGTACTAACCTCTCTTTTCTTGTTCCTTCAGAAAGACCAAAGCACCGCTGCCATAAACAAACCCGGAAGTCTTCTGGTACCGCCCACTTCCGGGGTCCTTTCTAACCTCCGGTCCCCCAATGATGACATCACTCTCCCATCATCCATCACGACTTTCCCCATAATCATTTCATCACTTCCTGTTCCCTGTTATAAATTGTCCGACCTGCTTTAATTTAATGTCTGTTGTACTGGGAAGAAAACACTGAAGCTCTTTTTCATTTTGCTTTACAGTATATGGGGACTAAAAACCCCAAACCTTTATACTTGTGTGTGTTTCTTTATTACACCATCTTACTTCACTTTGGCCTTCCCAGCTTTTTCTGTTCTCCTGGACTTCCATTCCCGTCACTCTTTTGCCCACACCTTCATTGTCTCTCCTCATCTCATGTCCACACCATTTCAGCCTACTTTCCTGTACTACCTTAGATGTCTCCCACTTTGGTTGTACCTCTGATGGTCTCATTTCTTATTCTGTCCTTTTTTTGTAATTCCACACATCCATCTCCGCATTCTCACTTCTGCCACATCTAACGACTTCTCCTGAACTCCCTTTACTTCCCATGTCTCAGATTCATACGTTGTTGCCGGTCTGACCACTGTCTTCAAAACCTGACCTTTAAACTTTGACTTAATCCTTCGATCACACAACACTCCTGATACCTTCTTCCAACTGTTCCATCCACACTGCACTCTATGGGGTATCTCAGCGTCTCATTTTCCATCTTGGCCTACCACTGATCATCAATATTTAACCTTCTCCACTCTTCAGTAGCTCTCCCATTAAACCTCAGATATTCCGTCTTCTTACTATTTATCTTCAATCCATTGTCTTCCAACGCCATATTCCATTCTTCCAGCTTCCTCCCTTCTGGTGCTACACAACACAATGTCATCAGTTAAAAAGCCTACACCAGGGGGATTGGTCCTTCATCCCATGACTCAATACATCCATAAGAAGATCCTTGGTGCAGACCTCCTCAAACTGGGATCTTGTCTTTTACCACAAAACTACTTCTAACCCAGGTTCTCAATCCTCACATCCTTCTCTGGTCCTCCTTTGTCTCTCATGCACCTCCAGACCTCCCTCTTGACGTGGCACTCTATCATAGGCCTTCTCCAAATCAATGAACACCCTGTGGAAGCCTTTCTGTTTTTCTTGATGCTTCTCATTGAGGTGTCTCAATGCAAAGACTCCATCACTTGTTCTTCTACCTGGCATAAAACCAAACGTCTCCATCCATAAGTGTTCTCATTATAAGCTGTTCCCAGATTTTCATCATGTGTGACATCCATTTAATCCTTTTATAGTTTCCACAAACCTAAGTATCTCCTTTTTCCTTATAAATGGGTACAATCCACTGTTTCTCCACTCCTTAGAGCTTTAGATCCCACATGCTCCACTCTTCTCCTAAACTCTTCCACACTTCTGCTGGTATTTCATCCTGTCCAGTTACCTTCCCATTCTTCATTCTTTTCAGTGTATCCTTTAGTTCCTCCCTCCTTATTCTTGGTCCTTGCCCTTCGTTTGGGACTCAAACCCCAAGTACTACCCTTCGATTTTCTTCTTTCAACAGCTTTTCAAAGTATCTCTTCATGATCCTATCATGTGCCCTCAAGACCACACCTTGCTCATCTTTCATCTTCTTTATCTTTCCCAGCTGTGTTCCTATTCTAAAAAAAATCTCTCTCCCTCTTTTGTCTCCCAACTTTTCATACTCCTCCTCCAAAGTGTGTCCCTTGGTTCCTGCCACTGCCCTCTTTGCCTCCTTTGTTTGTCTTCCTAGACGTCTGTCTATCTTCCTCTCTCCTTGATTGGTACCATGTCTTCTTTGCCTCCTTCCTCGCCTTTATCACATCCCGCACCTCTCTGTTCTACCTCCATGACCTCAGATGGTCTCCTTCCTCTTGTTCAACCCAACACCTCTTCATCTGCTCTTAATACAACTTTGCTCTTCTTCTCCCACCCTTCATCTTCACTCTTTAATGACTGTACGACATTCCAGGCCTTCTCCCTAAACCTTTTATGGAGGCCTTCTCTTCCCCTTTTCATCTCCACCACGTTATCGTTGGTGCTGTCTTCTCTGCTTGAGTTCTCTTGCTGACTCTGATCTCCCAAGTCCATCACCGCCACTTTATGCTGTACTGTCCCCATTTATATGACCTTACAATTCTTTTATCTCTCAAGTGTGATCTTCCACACATTAGAAAGGTTGATCAAATTTATTAAAAATCAAAAACTGAAATCTTTGATGTATGTAAGCTGACAGTTGATGGCGCTATACCGGAGGCACACTGATCGAAGTGTACTTGCACACAACACAGTGCCCACAACAGTAACTCAGTCCTTTTATTTTCCTTTGACTTTCCATCTTTCTTTCTTCTCTTCTGCCGCCTCCACTCCTCTCTCGCAGGTTCCGTCCTCTGCCACCCGACTCCGGCTCCCTGAATGGAGTGAGGTGGCTCCTTTTATAAGGCACCCGGATGTGCTCCCTGTTGACCTTCCTTGTGTGGTGGAAGTGGTGCGTGGGCACCCGGAAGCAGGGTGAGGCAAACGAGGCACTTGCCTCGGGTGAACAATGGGAAAGGGCGCCAAATTGATGAAAAATGAAAATGAATAAATTGCAAAATAAAAAAAAAGAAAAAAGCCAAACGTATGTTGCAATGTTCGTCAAATTCCTTAAGCAAACTGACGATTTGCATCGGACGCTCTCGCTCCATACACTCATTTTTGGCTTCAGAAATGGAATTGTCTACAATTGAAGAAAAATCATTAAATTCGATGAACAATCTCAGCAATCAGTTTCTTGTAATGATAAATATTTATTTACAGTAGAAATGAAAGGAGAAATAGATATTTTAATATCACAACAAAACTATATGGGATTTCGTCTGATTTCGAATTTGTAACAGCTGAAAAATCGAAGTCAATGAATACTGAAAATTTTAAAAAAGCAGCTTGTGATTTATCCCTTAAATATCCAAACGACTTAAATTCTGTAGAATTCTTATCAGAAATGATCAGTTTCCAAAATCAGGCAATGACGTTAATACCAGACCATAAAGCAGCTACAAGTTTAGATCTTTTAAAAACGATTTGTGAATAGAGTTTAGTTCAGTCCTATCTATCCACATCTAGAAGCTGCATTGAGAATATTCCTAACACTACCTGTTACTGTAGCTTCTGGTGAAAGAAGTTAAACTAAAAGTGATCACAACATATTTAAGATCGAAAAATGGTCAAATATGGCAGTTTTACCAATCGAACAGGAATTGACAAAACAAATGAATTTTGATAAAATAATTGATGAATCTGCTTCACTAAAAGCAAGAAAAGTACAACTTTAAAAAAAGATTTTATATTGGGCATTGATTTAATTATTTATTCATTGTAATTATATTAAATTTTGTTTTGTCTAAAGTATTATGGATATTATTTTGTCTCTATTATTAAATTACTGAAAAATGTGCAATATTCTAATTCATCTCATGTGTAATACTCCTTTTGTTTTTCTTTTGTTAAGGTTGGTGTGATTTTATTTTTAATATTTTGCAATCTTATGTTCCTATTACCATTACTGCGTTGTGATTTTTTTATTTAATAATTAATACATTTATTTTGTTCTCAGAATCATTTATTTATTTTTATTTAATACTTATTATTAATAAAAAACTCTGTACATAGCGGTGCAAATTTATCCTCCTGCCTCGGGTGAAAATACCTCTAGGTCCGGCTCTGCCCAGAAGCACTCTGGGTGTACCTGCTTCCTGGTGTGGCGGAAGTGCTGCATACCATGGCTTCTGAACCATCCAGTCGCCCCCTGGTGGTGGCCATGGGTCCCTACAGGGTCGAGTTTCCCAGTTCCGTGGTTCCCATGCAATCCCGGAGGGCTGCCCTCTTGCGTCACGGGGTAGGAATTGCCCTTTTCCCGGTCCCCCTGCTTCTCCAAGCCTTTCGGTAGGGCATGGTCTCCGGCCGTCTATCACAGTAAGTATTTATGTATGCTATTTGCTTTAATTCTTTTTGAGATGTTTCTAGAACTTGATTGGAGTCCACCTGTGGCAAAGTGAATTGATTGGACATCATCGAGAAAAACACATGTGGATCTGTGTATAGAGGGTCCCTCAATTCAAGCTGCATGTCAAGACAAAAACCACACCATGAAGTCCAAGGAACACTCTGTAGACCTCCGCAATCAAATTTACGGTGATGGGATTAAACCATTTCTAAAGCTTTGAGTGTCCCCAGGAGCACTGCAGCCTCAATAACTGAGAGATGGAAGAAGTTTGAAACCACCAGGACTCTTCCTAGAGTTGACTGTCCGGCCAAACTGAGTAAAAAGGCCTTGGGTCAGGGAGGTGGCCAGCAACCCACCAGAGACTCAAACAGAACTTCAGAAGACCTTTGCCAAGATGGAAGAACCTGTCGGAATGATGGCCATATCAGCAACACCCCATCAATCAGGTACTTATGGCAGAGTGGCAGCCCTGTTGAACACTGACAGCATGAGGAAGGAGATACTTTGGTGCGACATGACAGAAATTCAACTCTTTGGCTGGAACTCCAAGCACTGCTCATCAACTGCCTACTACCATCTCTACAGTGAAGCATGATCAGCAACCCAATAGTGGATCAGAAGTCCTCTCCTGGGATGGGAGAATCCGAAACATCTCAGGAACTCCCCATCAGGTAGGCACACTTGTGACGGCACCACTTACATGTTTGCCAAATGACATTTAAAGGACACTGAGATTCTGAAGAAAAAAATAACATCCTTCTGGTCTGGTGCAAGAGACTGGCAATTATTGGTGGACCTCGGACGGCAGCTGAAATTCCCCCAGCCACCACCGTGTGACGGGATATAGTCCTTGTGTCTGAATCCACCAAGCAAGTCATGCTGCTGAAGCTAACAGTCCCGTGGGAAGACTGCTTGGACGAAGCCTTCGAAAAGAAGTACATGGAATTGGTCAGCATCTGTCGGGATGGAGAGCTAGGTGTGCCCAAGTGGAGGTCGGGTGCAGGGGATTTTGCGGCCTGTTCTCTGGTCAGAGCCTTTAGTAGTCTGGCCATCGAAGGAGAGAGGAAGAGGAGAGCCATCCGCAGCGGCAGAGAGAGCCTCAAGATGGCTGCAAGTCAGCAGAGAAGAGCCACGGGGTCAGGGTCGCTAGCCGTCTGGACGTACGCTGGGGTCTTATCAACCCACGTGGAGGAGGGTGTGTGTGACATCAAAACACCTGATGATCCCAGGGACATCAATCAAATCAATCAATTAATTAAAATCTTTATTGTCATTGAAGCAATGAGACAATGCAAAAATAAAATTGTATAAAATTGAGTTGTAGGACTCTGGAACAATTACTCAAGTTAAAACTAAAATGTTCCATTCATTCATACGTCATATTGCACTTGTCCCATCGCCAATGTGGACTTAGAGCTGTATTGTAAACATGAAGGTGCACTCGGTCAGACTGACCACTTAGCAGCAATCGGCATGGTGATGGCTGAAGGACAGAAACTGTTTCACAGTCTATTTGTCTTTATGGATCTGAAACGTCTGTCTGAATGTCCTGGGTGTGATGGGTCCTGAAGAATTTTCTTGACGTTCCTGAGACAACAGGAACTATGTAGTTCTTCTAGTGAGGGGAGAGGACAGCCGACAGCCGACCCTGTGGAGCTCTTTCTACTGTGCTACTGTGCAGCTGGAGAGCCACACACAGAGACAGTAGACCAGGATGCTCTCTACTGTCCAGCGGTAAAAGGACACCAGCAGTTTCTCTGGGATATTGTTCTTCTTGAGAACCCTCAGGAAGTAGAGTCTCTTTTGGGCCTTCTTCACTACCTCAACAGTGTGTGTGTGTGTGTGTGTGTGTTCCTCAGGTCAAGTCCTCCCTAATGGTGACTCCCAAGAAGCAGAAGTCTGAGACCCTCTCCACACAGTCCCCGTTGATGATGAGTGGCTGGATGTTGTCTGCCTTCTTCCTGAAGTCCACAATGAGCTCCTTGGTCTTGGCTATATTTAGGAGCAAGTTGTTATTCCTACACCACGTTGTGAACATCCATCCATCCATTTTCCAACCAGCTGAATCCAAACACAGGGTCACGGGGGTCTGCTGGAGCCAATCCCAGCCAACACAGGGCACAAGGCAGGAACCAGTCCAGGGCAGGGTGCCAACCCACCGCAGGACACACACAAACACACCAAGCACACACTAGGGCCAATTTAGAATCGCCAATCCACCTAACCAGCATGTTTTTGGACTGTGGGAGGAAACCGGAGCGCCCGGAGGAAATCCACACAGACACGGGGAGAACATGCAAACTCCACGCGGGAGGACCCGAGAAGCGAACCCAGGTCCCCAGATCTCCCAACTGCGAGGCAGCTGTGCTACCCACTGCGCCACCGTGCCGCCCACGTTGTGAACATCAGTGATGAAATGTCCAGACTGACCCAGCAGGTGCGTATTCATAGATGAGAAGAGGAACAAACTCTTTGGGCAGAAGCACTCTGTCTGGTGAAGATCAAGCACTGCTCATCAGCTGCCTAATACCATCCCTATGGTAAAACATGGTGGTGGCAGCGTCATGCTTTTGGGTGCAGGAACAGGGAGACCGGTCAGAATTGAGGGAAGGAGGAATGCAGCCAAATACAGAGAATTCCTTTTAGAAAACCTGCTCCAGAGTGCTCTGCGAAGGTGGTTCACCTTCCAGCATGATGATGACCTGAAGCACACAGCCATGACAACGCCAGAGTGGCTTCAGCACACTTTTTGGTGTGTCCTTCAGTGGTCGAGCCAAAGATGCCAGTTTACTGACACTACTACTACTAATGGAAGAATGGAATAAACTTCCCAAATCCAGAGCAAGATGCGCAAAGCTACTAGAGACTTGGCAAGAAGACTCAGAGTTGGAGTCGATGCCTAAGAAGCTTTTACAAAGTACTGAATATTGGACTGCGAAGGAGAGGTTTCAGTTTTTGATTTTTGAATACATCTGCAAACTTTTCTTAAATCACCTTTTCACTTTGTCATTATGGATTGTTGAGCGTAGATTGATGGACAAAATGGAAAATGTATCAATAAAGTGTGTGCAGAAAGTGAAGGTGTCTGAAGACTTTCTGACTACACTGTAGGTGGGATTTAGGGCACTCAAATGCAGTAAAAGAGTCTAAAAGAGAAGATGGGGTCACCCTAGGACCCTAAAACAACAGAACACTACTATTTGTATTTCTGGTTAGATTCTTTTGTGCATTTTGTGGCCGTGGTGCTCGCACTTCACTTAAAGACGATAAATAATCAAACTGAAGTTCTGTAAGTCTTGTCGACCTGGCAATTCATTTGGACGAGATCTTCTAACCTGCTTGATGGGCCGAAGGTGTTCTTGTCTTACTGGTGAATTCCTGGTGTGATGGGGGACTTCAAATTAAAAGTCCCTTAGAAGTTTATTGGAGGCAGAGAGAGACCTCCCGAAGGGTACAAGTGCATCAAAGAAACGAAATCGGAGGACGGCACACGTTGTCAATTAAACGAGCAGGTGAGGCCTTTTGAATTCTCTTTTATTGTTAAATGATGACGTGATGGGGTCATTTGACATACTTGTTGGATTTTCTTTCTGTGCTGGGGTCCTCATCTGGAGCAGAAGTTGCAGAATAACAGCATGAAGGAAGTGTGGGTTGGGATGAAGATCATCACTGGCTGCAGCTTGAAGCGGGGTGTCACCATCGAGAGAGACGTGGAGAGAGCAAACCAGATGAACAACTTCTTTAGCAGGTTTGACCACCCTAACCCATTCTCACCTCGGAGTACTTCACCCATTCTTCTGCTGATACCAGGATAGGAAAGAGTTTCACCCCCCACCCACAATTACAGCAGCCCAGGTAAGCAGAGAGCTGAGGAGACTTTGTGCCAGCAAAGCAGTGGGTCCAGATGGAGTATCGCCACAACTGCTGAAGGTCTGTGTGTTGGAGCTGGGGAGTCCTCTACAGCGCACCTTCAACCTGAGCCTGGAACAGGGGAGATTCCTGAGGCTTTGGAAAACATCTTGCATCACCCCAGTCCCAAAGGTATCACGTCCTAGTGAGCTGAACGACTTCTGGCCTGTCGCCCTGACATTACATGTGATGAAGACCATGGAGCGGCTGCTGCTTCACCACCTGAGGCCACAGGTCCGTCACGCCCTCGACCCTCTGCAGTTCACATACCAGGAGAAGGTGGGAGCGGAGGATGCCATCATCTATATGTTACACCAATCCCTCTCCCACTTGGACAGAAGCAGTGGTGCTGTAAGAATTATGTTTCTGGACTTCTCTAGCGCCTTCAGCACCATCCAACCTCTGCTCCTTAGGGACAAGCTGACAGAGATGAGATTAGATTCATACCTAGTGGCATGGCTCGTGGACTATCTTACAAACATACCTCAGTATGTGCGTCTCGGGAACTGCAGGTCTGACATTGTGGTCAGCTACACAGGAGCGCCGCAGGGGACTGTACTTTACATACATCAGACTTCCTATACAACTCGGAGTCCTGCCACGTGCAAAAGTTCGCTGACGACACTGCTATCATGGGCTGCATCAGGAGTGGGCAGGAGGAGGAGTATAGGAACCTAATCAAGAACTTTTATAAATGGTGTGACTCAAACCACCTACACCTGAACACCAGCAAAACCAAGGAGCTGGTGGTGGATTTTAGGAGGCCCAGGCCCCTCATAGACCCCGTGATCATCAGAGGTGACTGTGTGCAGAGGGTGTAGACCTATAAATACCTGGGAGTGCAGCTGGATGATAAATTAGACTGGACTGCCAATACTGATGCTCTGTGTAAGAAAGGACAGAGCCGACTATACTGCCTTAGAAGGCTGGCGTCCTTCAACATCTGCAATAAGATGCTGCAGATGTCCTACCAGACGGTTGTGGCAAATGCCCTCTTCTACGCGGTGGTGTGCTGGGGAGGCAGCATAAAGAAGAAGGACGCCTCACGCCTGGACAAACTGGTGAGGAAGGCAGGCTCTATTGTAGGCACGGAGCTGGACAGTCTGACATCTGTGGCAGAGCAACAGGCGCTGAGCAGACTCCTGTCAATCATGGAGAATCCACTGCATCCACTAAACAGGATCATCTCCAGACAGAGGAGCAGCTTCAGCGACAGACTGCTGTCACCGTCCTGCTCCACTGACAGACTGAGGAGATCGTTCATACACCACACTATGAGACTCTTCAATTCCACCCGGGGGGGTAAACGTTAACATTATACAAAGTTATTGTCTGTCTGTATACCTGCATTGTTATCACTGTTTAATTTAATATTGTTATTATCAGTATGCTGCTGCTGGAGTATGGGAATTTCCCCTTGGGATTAATAAAGTATCTATCTATCTATCTATCTATCTATCTATCTATCTATCTATCTATCTATCTATCTATCTATCTATCTATCTATCTATCTATCTATCTATCTATCTATCTATCTATCTATCTATCTATCTATCTATCTATCTATCTATCTATCTATCTATCTATCTATCTATCTAATGTTCCATTATAGACCAGAACTGGCTCGACGTTTGACAGGTTCATGTCTGGTTCTACTTGCCATTAATCGATCTTTGGCGGAAATCATTAGACGGAAATATTGGCCCTCCCAGGGGGGCTGCCGCAGAGGCCGGCTTCTGTCTTTAACAGCTGCTGCGTAGTCACGTGTGACTTTATACATTGAGATGGGGCAGCTCTATTAATTTAAAGGGGGCTGCTGTACCAGTAATACTGATATTGAACTGTGGCCCTCTCGAGATCACAGCTGGTCATTAGAAGTTTTGCAATTGTTTTATTAGGCAATGCAGACTTATAGAGTCGCTGAGCAAATTCTTAGGACCACCACGTCAATACTGGGCAGACCCTCCATTTGTTCTTAAGACAGACTCAGTTGTTTGTGGCGCGGATTCCACAAGATGTTGGAAACCTTCCTTTGAGATTCTGGTCCGTGTTCACCTGATTGTGTCACATCATTCCTTCAGATTTGTGCAAATCCCCCATTCTCCCACATCCAGAGGTGTTCTGTTGGGGTCCGATCCAGTGACTGGGAAGCCCACCGAAACACACTGAACTCATTGTCACGTTCGTGACACCAATTTGAGGTGACTTATTTTTTTGTGATTTATTTCATTATCACGCTGGAAGTAGCCCACCCAAGTCTCCGTGTACCACCGAGGTAGCAGGTGAGGGTCCCTCCTTGGGGAATTGAGTGTAGTTGTCAAGGGGGGGGGGGTTGAGATGGCAGCTCCTGGCTGAGGTTCTTGTTTCAGGTCTTTTTTGTGCAATTTATTTATTACTTATTGTGTTACTTTCATGGATTGTGTGTGTTATTCTTTGTTTTTGGTTTTCTCTCTATGCAGGCTGCTTGTGTTACCTTGTATATGTTTTGTGGCTCCCCCCCCCCCCCCCCAATAAGGGGGAGCCACTTGCCAGTCACCATCAGGAACTTCCCTTCGCCCTATAAATCCAGAGGGTCTCCCACAGTTGCTGGTGGTTCATGTTGAAGGTGCTATGGAGTTGGTGAGTTTTCTTGTGTTTTCAGCTGTGCTTTGTGATTTATTGGATTTTTTAAGCTTATTGCTGCATCTTTTGCCCCCTCTTTGGATTCTGTATTGGGATGTTGTGTACTTTTGAATTTGCATTTAACAGACATTTTATGCCTTTTGTGCTCTTTGGAGCTTCTCAGTATTACAGAACATTTTGCTTGTAAAGAAGAAATTTTTTTATGTATAAAGATTCTTTGTTTGCTCTTGTTACCTGACAGTGGTGGTTACCCCCTCTAGTGCGCATTTTTGAGGTTATTTGTTTTTAAACTCTTAAGCGCTGGGAGTCTCAGATCATAATATAGTGTAGAAAGATGAGCAACACAAAAGGAAGTGTCTGGATACCTCCGGGGTATTCCTCGGAAAATGAAGAAGAAGAAAAAGAAGGGAAA
Source organism: Erpetoichthys calabaricus (assembly GCF_900747795.2). Classification (NCBI taxonomy): domain Eukaryota; kingdom Metazoa; phylum Chordata; class Cladistia; order Polypteriformes; family Polypteridae; genus Erpetoichthys; species Erpetoichthys calabaricus. The sequence continues at coordinate 83,920,203 of NC_041406.2, forward strand.
GAATTAATAATAAAATAACAATCAGTTACCATATAGGCTGTTGTGATCACAGATCTGCAAAATAACACACTTGGAGAGCAGACACACGCCTTTGGATGTCGGCTCCACAATTGAGCACCAACTTCCGGATTTGTCCTTCTTTATATTTCATCTGAGATGGAAGGTGCAGAACTTCTGGGTTGGCGGTAGAGGAAGTGACGTCAGAAGTGCTGTGGCTGGTCAGTCCTGGAGGTGAAAGTGGAGATTGGAGTTACCAACAGCGCCCCCTCACACTCGGAGGAGGAGTTACTCACTTTGACATAGCTTTGTGATTGGTCCCTAATGATGTGTGTCTGAAGACAGACAGATAGATAGATAGAAAGATATGAGAGGCACTGTGCAAAATTGGAGAGATAGATAGGAAAGGCACTTTAAGATTGATAGGTAGAAAGATATGAAAGACACTATATAATAGAGAGATGTAAAAGGTAGTATATGATAGATAGATAGATAGATAGATAGATAGATAGATAGATAGATAGATAGATGGGAAAGGCACTGTATAATAGATATGAAAGGCACTATATAATAGAGATATGTAAAAGGCAGTATAGATAGATAGATGGGAAAGGCACTGTATAATAGATATGAAAGGCACTATATAATAGAGATATGTAAAAGGCAGTATAGATAGATAGATGGGAAAGGCACTGTATAATAGATATGAAAGGCACTATATGATAGATAGGTAGATGTGAAAGGCACTATATAATTTATATGAGAGGCACCATATGATAGATAGGTAGATGTGAAAGGCACTATACGAGGGGGGACCCAAAAATAACCAGAATTTTGTTGTTGTTGTTAGGTTATTTATTTATTTCCGGTTATTTTTGGGTCCCCCTCATATAATAGATAGATATGAAAGGCACTATATGATAGATAGATAGGTAGATGTGAAAGGCACTATATAATATATATGAGAGGCACTATACAGTGGTGTGAAAAACTATTTGCCCCCTTCCTGATTTCTTATTCTTTTGCATGTTTGTCACACAAAATGTTTCTGATCATCAAACACATTTAACCATTAGTCAAATATAACACAAGTAAACACAAAATGCAGTTTTTAAATGATGGTTTTTATTATTTAGGGAGAAAAAAAATCCAAACCTACATGGCCCTGTGTGAAAAAGTAATTGCCCCCTTGTTAAAAAATAACCTAACTGTGGTGTATCACACCTGAGTTCAATTTCCGTAGCCACCCCCAGGCCTGATTACTGCCACACCTGTTTCAATCAAGAAATCACTTAAATAGGAGCTGCCTGACACAGAGAAGTAGACCAAAAGCACCTCAAAAGCTAGACATCATGCCAAGATCCAAAGAAATTCAGGAACAAATGAGAACAGAAGTAATTGAGATCTATCAGTCTGGTAAAGGTTATAAAGCCATTTCTAAAGCTTTGGGACTCCAGCAAACCACAGTGAGAGCCATTATCCACAAATGGCAAAAACATGGAACAGTGGTGAACCTTCCCAGGAGTGGCCGGCCGACCAAAATTACCCCAAGAGCGCAGAGACGACTCATCCGAGAGGTCACAAAAGACCCCAGGACAACGTCTAAAGAACTGCAGGCCTCACTTGCCTCAATTAAGGTCAGTGTTCACGACTCCACCATAAGAAAGAGACTGGGCAAAAACGGCCTGCATGGCAGATTTCCAAGACGCAAACCACTCTTAAGCAAAAAGAACATTAGGGCTCGTCTCAATTTTGCTAAGAAACATCTCAATGATTGCCAAGACTTTTGGGAAAATACCTTGTGGACTGATGAGACAAAAGGTGAACTTTTTGGAAGGCAAATGTCCCGTTACATCTGGCGTAAAAGGAACACAGCATTTCAGAAAAAGAACATCATACCAAAAGTAAAATATGGTGGTGGTAGTGTGATGGTCTGGGGTTGTTTTGCTGCTTCAGGACCTGGAAGGCTTGCTGTGATAGATGGAACCATGAATTCTACTGTCTACCAAAAAATCCTGAAGGAGAATGTCCGGCCATCTGTTCGTCAACTCAAGCTGAAGCGATCTTGGGTGCTGCAACAGGACAATGACCCAAAACACACCAGCAAATCCACCTCTGAATGGCTGAAGAAAAACAAAATGAAGACTTTGGAGTGGCCTAGTCAAAGTCCTGACCTGAATCCAATTGAGATGCTATGGCATGACCTTAAAAAGGCGGTTCATGCTAGAAAACCCTCAAATAAAGCTGAATTACAACAATTTTGCAAAGATGAGTGGGCCAAAATTCCTCCAGAGCGCTGTAAAAGACTCATTGCAAGTTTTCGCAAACGCTTGATTGCAGTTATTGCTGCTAAGGGTGGCCCAACCAGTTATTAGGTTCAGGGGGCAATTACTTTTTCACACAGGGCCATGTAGGTTTGGATTTTTTTTTCTCCCTAAATAATAAAAACCACCATTTACAAACTGCATTTTGTGTTTACTTGTGTTATATTTGACTAATGGTTAAATGTGTTTGATGATCAGAAACATTTTGTGTGACAAACATGCAAAAGAATAAGAAATCAGGAAGGGGGCAAATAGTTTTTCACACCACTGTATGATAGATAGGTAGATGTGAAAGGCACTATATAATATATATGAGAGGCACTATATGATAGATAGGTAGATGTGAAAGGCACTATATAATAGATAGATATGAAAGGCACTATATGATAGATAGGTAGATGTGAAAGGCACTATATAATATATATGAGAGGCACCATATGATAGATAGGTAGATGTGAAAGGCACTATATAATAGATAGATATGAAAGGCACTATATGATAGATAGATAGGTAGATGTGAAAGGCACTACATAATAGATAGATAGATAGATAGATAGATAGATAGATAGATAGATAGGTAGATGTGAAAGGCACTATATAATGTATATGAGAGGCACCATATGATAGATAGGTAGATGTGAAAAGCACTATATAATAGATAGATATGAAAGGCACTATATGATTGATAGATAGGTAGATGTGAAAGGCACTATATAATATATATGAGAGGCACTATATGATAGGTAGGTAGATGTGAAAGGCACTATATAATAGAGAAATATGAAAGGCACTATATGATAGATAGATAGATGTGAATGCACTATATAATAGAGATATAGATATGAAAGGCACTATATGATAGACAGATAGATAGATGGGAAAGGCACTTTATGATAGATAGATAGATCCTACTGTAATTTTAGTATAGTAGATAGGATAGATCATTGGGAAAGGCACTATATGATGCTTAGAAAGGCAGTACAAGATAGATAGTGTAAATGCTAGGGGTCGCTGTTGCCCCTTTAACCCCTACAGGCAGACGCTGGACACAGGTTTTAAGCACCAAGATGATTTTTATTGCCTTCTTTCTTAATAAACAGTGCCCTCCAGGCACCACAAACACAAGAACAGGCCATAAACACAGTAATCTTCCCAATAATAATTCTCTCCTCCACATCTCCCAGCTAGCTCTGTCCTACTCCTGCTGACTCCGGCTCGCTTGTGCTTCTGTCCTTCCGCCCATGTGACTTGCTAGCGCCTCCGGGTCAGATGGAGAACTGTTCTTTTCTTCAGCCTGGAAGTACTTTGGAGCTTCCATCCTCATGACCTGGGAGTACTTCCGGGCTATAGATGAGGCACGACTCTTCCCTTTACAGCTCCCCCTGGCAGCACCCACAGCACCCAACAGGGCTAAGCAACCGGACTCCAAGTCCCAGGATGCCCTGCGGGAACCAAGGGCACCACTATATTCCAGGGACGCTGCCATCTAGCTTTCTGGGGGAGGCAGTGTCCAATGGTATCTGCCTTCCCCCGTCCTTCCATCCTTTGGGCGTCCCTCATAATAGATAGAAAAATAGAAAACCAACAAAAACAACAACAATCATCCCCCTCATCAGCTGTGTTCTTCCAGAACTTTAGCCCCTGATCTTTAAGAAAACCCTACCACCCTATGTCATGGACTCAATCATCCAGCCCTTGATCTTCGATGTGTGCAATAACCCAAAGGGGACCCCCACTCTTATAGATTTCCCAGAGGGGGTGCTACACCCCATATAAATGTTGAAGCCAGCGATGCTCTGCCCCTCAGACACACACACACGGATCACGAAAGAGAAGAGCCAGAGGTCAGAGGTGGCAGTCCCAGTGGGGTGTTAGAACAGCGCCACACCATAGGAGTGAAGGAGACCCCCGCTAGCATCCGTTGACACACTAAAAGTTCTCAATTTTATAAAACATTTCATCATTTTTGTGCTTTATATTTGTCATTAATTTACGGAGATCTCTTTCACTTTGTTAAGACTTGTTTTCTGTTGTTTAGTTGTCAAAAAAGGCAAATTCAATTCACTCGGATTCAGTGTTGTCTAACAATAAAAGGGGGCGAATACTCTTTATAGGCTACAATGGACAAGTGCCCCCCCCCCCCCCCCCCAATCCACAGCTGGTTCCTACCTGCTCATCCGTGCTGCTGGGATGCACTCCTCGCCCAGCCAAACCAGAACTGTACTGAACAGCTGTGAGCGGGATGCGTTGCGCTGTGTCGTGAATGCTGGAAGTCGGGGTCCTCTAGGTAGAGTCGGATTTTGTTGCCAGTTTATTAAAGTCTGCAGATCCTCACAAAGGCACACAAGCCCGAGCTTCACACACACACACACATGCTGAGAATAAAAACTCCTGACAGCTGCCGCCAAACTCCACAACAGAAGGATTTATTGAGTCTGACTACGTTGCGATCTCCTGTGTGGCGGCGTGCGGAAGGCACACGCAGTCGGCCTCCTCATCTGAAAGAGAAACAGAATGCGTGCCTGATGCGTCCTTCAGGGAACGTTGAAAGGGCCGTCTGTGCTAATTGAACAGATGTGCTTTAGACTGGTTCCTTATTGTCGGGGAGATGGTTATTCCCCATTAGACGAATGGCCGCGAACCGTTAAACAACACAGAAATAATAATAATAATAATAATAAAAAAAAAGATTTGTTCCAGTTGTCATTGTTCATCAGGCCGTCCTGTGAAGAAGGCCACTTGCCAAATTACTATTTAGTGAAGCCCTCTGAGGTCTGATTATCACGCTGAATACCCAAACAGACGGCCAAGAATGGAAGTAAACTTCTCACAGTCAAAGAATCGTTCATTTATTTAGTAATAAATTGAATTAAATAAATGTTAGTAGTTAATTCTCTTTTTATTTGTTTACATCGTGTTTTTTTGTGTACTTTACGTCTGACGTTATTGAATATGGATTTACTTTTCTTTCTGGTATCATTTTCACTTTTTCATTTAAGTGTTATGTATGTTTATTTTCACTTCTTTTGTTATTTTAATTGAGTGAATTTAGTTAATGTGTTCCCTTAATTATTTAGTTACTGTATACTTTGTGAGTTCTCCTGTGTTGCTTGTGCTGTGTGGGTGGAACCCCCTCTCCCAAGAGGCGGGGCCACCCTGATGTCACCACTGAAGGACCGCCCACAAGTCTTTACATTTCAGCAGGGGGTCATTGACTGTGGGGGAGTGCTCTTCTATCATGAGCAGTGGTGTTCTGCTCTACTGAACTGGGAGTCCCAGAAAGCACATTTAGGAATGGCCACCAGTAATGGGGCAGATAGGTAGGTAGATCAAGTTCAAGTTCAAAGTTTGTCGTCATGTGCACAGTAATGAAACGTTTCCCTGTACACTGAAATTCTTTCTTTGCTGTCCGCACCAAATGACAAAACCAACGTATAAAGATAAACATCTATATATACTGTATAAAATTCTTTTCGCGTTTGAAACAGAAATTACGTATGACCATGTGATATGGAAATTACGTATGAAACATAAATTACGTATGACCATGTGATATGGAAATTATGTATGAAACGTAAATTACGTATGACCACACGATATGGAAATTATGTATGACCACGTGATATGGAAATTCTGTATGAAACGTAAATTACGTATGACCACGTGATATGGAAATTACATATGAAACGTAAATTACGTATGACCACACGATATGGAAATTATGTATGACCACGTGATATGGAAATTACGTATGACCATGTGATATGGAAATTACCTATGACCACAGAACATATTATAATACAGGAACTAATCACTTTGTTTGTGGACGCCATTTTTATATCGTCTTTACGAATTGTTATTATTTGTGTGCGCCCCACGTCGCCCTCTCCCACCCCTCCTGTCTGGACTACAGTGCTGAGCCATCCGCCGCCAGGCGCGTTCTGACAGAGAAGTTTTATTTATTCGTCTACGTGACTGTCGCTGAAACTGCCACATTGTAACTTTTTTTTTAGTTGGCAGTACTTGATAGTAGAAGAGATGAGGAAAACAGCTTTGCGTCTTTCTACTTTTTAACTGCGCCAAGCTGTAAACAATGTGAAGACAAGACCGCCTTCAGCGGCGAGGGGTCGTGAGAACAAAGTGGACGCTGGGAGGCACGGAATGTCTGGCTGCTCCGCGGGGTCGAGAGCTTCACAGTTTCGGACAGCATCCTCTCTTCTCGCTCTATTTGTGTCACTTCAAGTCCCCCGTCGGCTCCTGGGAGAGTGGAAATCTTTGCGAATGAGTGTAATCGGCGCCATTGAAGCAGGACTCTGTTTGTAAATTGCCCTGCACAACTAACTACTGTCCCTTAAGGTAAGTTCGGGTCACTAAAACCCCACAACATTCAAGGTTGCTTTTGTGATTAATTATTTTAACAAGTAAATCACAGGCATGTAGTGCAAGGTTGTCAGGCAAAAATTTGGACGATCACATAGAAAATGTAATTTCTATACCACAGCGGTCGTGTAGCGCCTTTCACAAGGGATCTACTATTTACCTGTTGTGTTATAGCGCCTTTTAAAATGTAGTTTACCCGAAACCACTCCAGTAGTGCTCAATGTATCTTTACTTCTTAAATGTTAATGTTTTACTGTTTAATAACTTATAGACTACATTTTATTTTTTTCCCTTGCACTCCGTGAGCGAAGCCACTGGGTAATCAACTAGTAAATAATAAATAGCAGATAGATAATAAGTAACAGAGGCAGCATAAAATATAAAAACAGAATAGAAGTGTAAAATGTAAATGTGCAGGTAGCTGTGTGATGGACAAGTCCAATACTGTTGTGTGAGGTTGATAGAATGAGGGGATCCACGGTTATCAACTCCAGCAGAGTCGGCCTTAGGGCAAAGCGAACGAAGCGACCGCTTTGGGCCCACGGCTGGAGGAGGCCCACTGCGCCCAACAAGGTTTTTTTTTTCCTGTGATGCGACGCTGCTGCCGAGGGCCCAATGGAGCAACAAACTCCTTCACTCCAACCTCTATTACTAATTTTTTTTATATATATAATTCATGGGCAACATATTCCATCACTTAATTACTCCACATGGACATCTCCACTCGGCACTCCAATCTTCATTACGCTTCAGTCAGGGCCGCTCTGCCGCACTGCATTCTCGACAGAGCATAAAAGGGGCCCTTCTCTTCGTAAAGCCATCACTTTCCTTCATATCAATATATTTCCATTTCGTTAGAAAGAACGTCTTGTAGATGGTAGTTAGGCCTTGCTGAATTTCCACAGTTTGAAATTATTGTATTCCAAATGTCTTCAGTTCCACCGCCAAAGAAATATAAATCAGATGCTCAAAAACGTAAAGAAAAAGCAGCGAAAGATGAATTCTTCGCTACCCAAAAAGGCGCTTTGCAACGCTCCCTAACGAAAACGGTTAGCTCTAGCAGCAGCAGCAGCACTAGCACCAGGACTGAACTTCCATTAGTCGAAGATACCGCAACGCCGTCCAAGCCCCACAAACCTGTATCCGGCTCCGAGGAGTCAGAAGCTGATGACGTTAAGAATGACATGGACATGGGTTTTTCGTCAGGTTCAGCAACGTTGCCAGCCGTTTCGGTTTCTAACCAGAAAGATGAAGATCACGACGAGGCTGATAATAATTTCAATTCCTTTACTTGGGGAGATCCAAAATGTAAAGCTGGCTAAAATGTAGCTTTATCTGTTAGTGTATCGTAACTAAAGACATTTATGCGGGCCCACTCCGACCTCCATCACTCATACCCTTCACTCAGGGCCTTGTACGACAGTCTGCGCTGACAGCCTGCAAATCTGGCTCCTGTCAGTGTGTTACGGTTACGGTTGTCCGTGTCAAACGGAAATCGTCAAAAAGTGATGGTTGTAGATGCCGGGAAAACGCATTTCTGCAGGTCAGAATGCAGGAAATCGCTTGGCGGCCGGAGCTGTGCCCCGGACCCTCTAGCTGCAGGGGTTGGGCCCGAAATTGTCTAGGGCCGACTCTGACTCCAGTCAGTAATTTAGGAGTCTAATGGCCTTGGGAAAGAAAGAGTTCTTTAGCCTGGAAGTCCTGCATTTCATACGTCTGTACCTCCTGCCTGAGGGTAGAAGTGTGAACAGTTCGTGTTGGGGGGGTCTGTGGGGTCCCCGAGGATCAAGGCAGTTCTACTGCGGGGCAGTGAGGTCCTGGTGATCTTCTCAGCAGTCTTTCCCACTCTCTGCAGGCGTTTTGCGGTCCACAGCAGTAGTGTTGCCGTACCACACGGTGATGCAGCTGGTCAAGATGTTCTCAACAATGCAGCTGTAAAAGTTGCCGAGGATCTTAGTCGACATACAAAACTTCCTCAGCCTCCTCAGAAAGTCCAGCCGCTGTTGAGCCCACTTGACCAGCTGTGTGGTGTTATGTGTCCAAGTGAGGTCCTCACTGATGTAGATGGCCAGGTATTTAATGCTGCTCACCCTCTCCACTTCAAGCCCTCGGAAGGAACAGTGGCCGGTGAGGTCTCCTCTCCTTCCTCATGTCCACAATCATCTCCTTCGTCTTGTCTGTGTTGAGGGTGAGGTTGTTGTCCTCACACCATGACGCCAGACTGTCCACCTCCCTCCTGTAGGCCGCCTCGTCCCCACCAGTGATGGGAGTCATCTGCAAACTTTAGGATGATGTTATCTTTGTGGGAGGCCTCACAGTTGTGGGTGAACGGGGTGTAGATGATGGGGTTGAGGACACATCCCAGCGGGGTGCCTGTGTTTGTGATAATGGTGGCTGAAATCTTATTACCAATCCTGGCAGACTGGGGCCTGCCAGTCAGAAAGTCTAGGAGCCAGTCACAGAGGGTGGGGTGCAGGCCAAGGGCAGACAGTTTATGGGGGATGACCAGCAGTAGTCAACAAGAGCATCCTGATGTAGAAGTCTTTGTTCTCCAGAATGATGTAGTGCGGCCGCGATGGCCTCTGAGGTGGACCTGTTGGGCCGGTAGGCATACTGCAGGGGGGTCCAGAGTGCCTGGTATGCTGTTCTGAATGTGGGCCAGCACCACTGTCTCAAAACACTTCATGATGATTGGAGTGAGTGCTACCAGCCTGTAATCATTCAGGCAGGGGGGGTGGGATTTTTATTTTAGCAAGAGGGACGATGATCGTAGTCTTAAAGCAGGACGGAACGATGCTGTGACTGAGGGAAAGGTTGAAGATGGAGCAGAGAACATCAGCCAGCTCGTTGGCACATGCTCCGAGAGCCCGCCCAGGGATGTTGTCTGGTCCTGCTGCCTTATGGGGGTTGATCTTCCTTAGTGCTTTGTGTACCTGACCTGAAGAGACCACTACGAGATAAACAATGTAAGTGCCCCGATTGGATGGACTGGCGTCCCGACGGGTCAGGAATGAACACCTGCCCGGCTGGGTGGCCGTAATGGAAGGAGTGGAGTCACAAACCGGCCACATCCACAGCCACTTCAGCCTCCATTCCTGTTCTTCCTTCGCTGTCTCTCCCACTTTTATTACACCCCTGATTGTTGGTACTGAAATATTTCAATGGCAGCCAAGTGCAGTCATTTACTGCCGGTATGCAGTGGTGAGAAATGGAATGCTGCTGCTATGTCGATGAAACCCGTCACACGCGTGTGCAATGGAGACCGCATGAGGGCTCGTCTCGTCGTAATTCCACCCCGAGTCGAGGGTTGGCACTGGTGCCCAATGCTTCTCGTAATTTTTGTTACCTCACATTGGATGTCTGCCAGTCTCCATGATGCCACTTCCAGGTTGTCCTTCTGGGATGGCTTCCTCTTCAGGAGCAGCACCGCCATCTTTGCTTCAGTCAGCAATCTGACTTGCAGTCTGAGAAGAATTCCTACCTTTTGCTTCTTTGCCTTGATGTTTTACCAACTAATCTACGGGGTTGCCATTGAGGTGCCCCATCGTTCTCTAACTGCCCCTTTGTTTTATTACAAACCTCAGTTTCTATGCATGTAATACACGAATAATCGTTCACATGTAACCTCAGAGGCTAAGTGCTAGTCCTTAGCGTGTATTTCAGAATTAAAACACTTAAAGCCCTGCGCGAGAAAACCTTACAAAATGACGGTTCAAATATCTGTCACAAAAAATTTACACACAAAACACCACATCATGATGGAGACCTCCGAGTCCAAAAGCAGCCGCTCACTCAACTGGGCTTAAGGGAATTTCTGACTTTCTAAATGGAACTGCGGGGATGTCCTGTTACTCAGTGGTGGGCTCTCACTGCCCCTCGCTACACTTGTCCCTTTCTTGAGTGATCGAGTCCCCAAATGTCACCAGATCTGTCTCCAATGGCTGAAAAGGTTGCTCATTTTTCTTAAGGCTCTGGTTAATAGAAGCTGAAAGGTGAGGAGGCATCAACCAGAATGAATTCTTCAGCAGAGACGCAAAGGAAGGCGCGGAGTGAGATTAGTCCAATAAGTCATGGGAAGGCCGTGGCGCTTTGTCATTTACAGCCTTCTTATTACCTCACCATGCCGCTTATTTATAAGTACGGCAGCAGAATGTAAAACAATGTACTTGGGCTGTCCATCTATCAGAACTCTCTGGGTGGTACATCTGTGCAAAAAAAATGACATGGACTCCAAAAACTGAAAAGCCTCGGAAGAAATGTCCCACAATATAGATCTTGTGACCGAGACTTTAATCGCAGGCGTGCAGTTTTATATCTCACGGTGATAAGTTATCGTCCTGTTTGTGTGGCTCACTCGCCCCGGGGCTCGATTTATTATCTCTCACGCCGCATGTAATCACCTCGTGTCAACAACACGCTACGGCGGTGCAGATGAGATAATCCTGGAAATTCAGGCTCGAGTCGTTCATTTATCGCCCCCTGCATTGTGACCCCCAACAGCCAGGGCTCTTACTCTAGAGCAGGGGGCCTTAAATGTTTTAATCTGAGGGCCCAAATAAAAAAATTGCCACTTTACTGGGACCTGTGAGGACGATTATTACCATAATGACGGCAGAGTCTTACATAGACAAATAGCAATGGCCTATATAATTAGGATCTATCTATCTATCATGTAGTACCTTTTACATCTATCTATTGGAGGAGACTAGACAGACTACAATAAAGAGTTGGGACACCTCCTGGTGACCCCATATAACTGAAAATCAGAAAACACGCAGTAATTGAAAGGAACATCTTTTCAGACAGGAGTTCCAAAATGAACTGATTTCATGATGACCGAACCTCCAGTTATATGTCCTTCTGGCAGGAAGAGGTGGGTCCAGGCAAGTGATGTCAGATGTTAGAGCTTTAAATCATCTGGTCTGCAGAGGGAGGAAGAAACCAGGCATCAGAACACAATGCCAACCCCTAGAGTGGTGAGTATTTATAATTGTGAGCCCTTAAGATGCCCCCTATGCACATACATGTGACACTATCTATCTATCTATTAGATAGATAGATATGAAAGACACTATATATATCTATTATTTAGCACCTTTCATATCTATTATATAGCGCCTTTCATATCTATCATATAGTGCCTTTCATATCTATCTATCTATCTTATAGTGTCTTTCATATCTATCTATCCATCCATTTTCCAACCCGCTGAATCCAAACACAGGGTCACGGGGGTCCGCTGGAGCCAATCCCAGTCAACACAGGGCACAATCTGTCTGTCTATCTATCTATCTATCTATCATATAGTGCCTTTCATATCTATCTATCTATTATATAGTCTTTCATATCTATCTATCTATTATTTAGCACCTTTCATATCTATCATATAGTGCCTTTCATATCTATCTATCTGTTTATCTATATCTATCCATTATATAGTGTCTTTCATATCTATCTATCTGTCATATAGTGCCTTTCATATCTATCTATTATATAGTCTTTCATATCTATCTGTCTATCTATTATTTAGCACCTTTCATATCTATTATATAGCGCCTTTCATATCTATCTGTCTGTCTATATCTATTATAGAGTGTCTTTCATATCTATCTATCTATCTATCTATCATATAGTGCCTTTCATATCTATCTATCTGTCTATCTATATCTATCTATTATATAGTGCCTTTCATATCTATCTATTATATAGTCTTTCATATCTATCTGTCTATCTATCTACTATATAGCACCTTTCATATCTGTTATATAGTGCCTTTCATATCTATCTATTATATAGTCTTTCATATCTATCTGTCTATTATTTAGCACCTTTCATATCTATCATATAGTGCCTTTCATATCTATTATATAGCACCTTTCATATCTATCTATTATATAGTGTCTTTCACATCTATCTATCTATCTATCTATCTATCTATCTATCTATCTGGCATATAGTGCCTTTCATATCTATCTATTATATAGTCTTTCATATCTATCTGTCTATCTATTATTTAGCACCTTTCATATCTATTATATAGCACCTTTCATATCTATTATATAGCGCCTTTCATATCTATCTATCTATATCTATTATATAATGTCTTTCATATCTATCTATGTCTATCTATATCTATCTATTATATTGTGCCTTTCATATCTATCTATTATATAGTCTTTCATATCTATCTGTCTATTATTTAGCACCTTTCATATCTATCATATAGTGCCTTTCATATCTATTATATAGCACCTTTCATATCTATCTATTATATAGTGTCTTTCACATCTATCTATCTATCTATCTATCTATCTATCTATCTATCTATCTATCTGGCATATAGTGCCTTTCATATCTATCTATTATATAGTCTTTCATATCTATCTGTCTATTATTTAGCACCTTTCATATCTATCATATAGTGCCTTTCATATCTATTATATAGCACCTTTCATATCTATCTATTATATAGTGTCTTTCACATCTATCTATCTATCTATCTATCTATCTATCTATCTATCTATCTATCTGGCATATAGTGCCTTTCATATCTATCTATTATATAGTCTTTCATATCTATCTATCTGTTTATCTATATCTATCCATTATATAGTGTCTTTCATATCTATCTATCTGTCATATAGTGCCTTTCATATCTATCTATTATATAGTCTTTCATATCTATCTGTCTATCTATTATTTAGCACCTTTCATATCTATTATATAGCGCCTTTCATATCTATCTGTCTGTCTATATCTATTATAGAGTGTCTTTCATATCTATCTATCTATCTATCTATCTATCATATAGTGCCTTTCATATCTATCTATCTGTCTATCTATATCTATCTATTATATAGTGCCTTTCATATCTATCTATTATATAGTCTTTCATATCTATCTGTCTATCTATCTACTATATAGCACCTTTCATATCTGTTATATAGTGCCTTTCATATCTATCTATTATATAGTCTTTCATATCTATCTGTCTATTATTTAGCACCTTTCATATCTATCATATAGTGCCTTTCATATCTATTATATAGCACCTTTCATATCTATCTATTATATAGTGTCTTTCACATCTATCTATCTATCTATCTATCTATCTATCTATCTATCTATCTATCTGGCATATAGTGCCTTTCATATCTATCTATTATATAGTCTTTCATATCTATCTGTCTATCTATTATTTAGCACCTTTCATATCTATTATATAGCACCTTTCATATCTATTATATAGCGCCTTTCATATCTATCTATCTATATCTATTATATAATGTCTTTCATATCTATCTATGTCTATCTATATCTATCTATTATATTGTGCCTTTCATATCTATCTATTATATAGTCTTTCATATCTATCTGTCTATTATTTAGCACCTTTCATATCTATCATATAGTGCCTTTCATATCTATTATATAGCACCTTTCATATCTATCTATTATATAGTGTCTTTCACATCTATCTATCTATCTATCTATCTATCTATCTATCTATCTATCTATCTGGCATATAGTGCCTTTCATATCTATCTATTATATAGTCTTTCATATCTATCTGTCTATCTATTATTTAGCACCTTTCATATCTATTATATAGCACCTTTCATATCTATTATATAGCGCCTTTCATATCTATCTATCTATATCTATTATATAATGTCTTTCATATCTATCTATGTCTATCTATATCTATCTATTATATTGTGCCTTTCATATCTATCTATTATATAGTCTTTCATATCTATCTGTCTATTATTTAGCACCTTTCATATCTATCATATAGTGCCTTTCATATCTATTATATAGCACCTTTCATATCTATCTATTATATAGTGTCTTTCACATCTATCTATCTATCTATCTATCTATCTATCTATCTATCTATCTATCTGGCATATAGTGCCTTTCATATCTATCTATTATATAGTCTTTCATATCTATCTGTCTATCTATTATTTAGCACCTTTCATATCTATTATATAGCACCTTTCATATCTATTATATAGCGCCTTTCATATCTATCTATCTATATCTATTATATAATGTCTTTCATATCTATCTATCTGTCTATCTATATCTATCTATTATATTGTGCCTTTCATATCTATCTATTATATAGTCTTTCATATCTATCTGTCTATTATTTAGCACCTTTCATATCTATCATATAGTGCCTTTCATATCTATTATATAGCACCTTTCATATCTATCTATTATATAGTGTCTTTCACATCTATCTATCTATCTATCTATCTATCTATCTATCTATCTATCTATCTATCTATCTATCTGTCATATAGTGCCTTTCATATTTATCTATTATATAGTCTTTCATATCTATCTGTCTATCTATATCTATTATATAATGTCTTTCATATCTATCTATCTATCTATCTATCTATCTATCTATCTATCTATCTATCTATCTATCTATCTATCTATCATATAGTGCCTTATCTCCACCAGTACACCTTTCTTGTTTTCCTCAGTTATTTTGGATTTATGGTCTCCATGTTGTTTTTCAGAACTTGGGGTCTACTTGGCATCCCACTTGCATCACAAAGTCGGTGACGTCGCCCCAGGTCCTGCTCTTTTCTTTCCCCTTGTAGGTCTTTTCAGGCACACAGTTGATAAAGGTTGTATTTTGAAACCTACTTATTATTTTTTAATGTGGACACAGTCACCGTTACCTAATGCTCATTTCCTTTTGTAGATGCTCATTGGTGCAGCTCTGTTGAATGCATGGCCTCCTACTTGCCTTCATTTTATAACTAAAATAAAGCAAAGCCAAAACACCACCAATTCTTAACCTTTAATGCGCTTGCAGCCTCCAGGAAGACCTCATCCCAACAGCTCTAACCTCACACCGTTGTCCTTTAAGTCTCACTTTGACTCATGAGACCCAATGTCACACCACCCACCACACCAAGCGCCTACTGCCACCTTGTGGTCCCCCGGGGTCACTGCGTTCCAAACTCCACTTGGCCAGAGGTGAAGCAGGCAGTCTGAGTTTCTAAATCCCAGCACCGTCCTGCTGCCTTCTCTTTCTCCTTCCTCCGTCTTTCTGTTGCCAGTCCTCCAGCTTGAGAGCCGTCCAGTTTCAGGTCATCTCTTTGGTTTGGCCTACACATGATGCCATTGATCATTAACCTCTAAAATGCATGAGCCGTTTGAACTGAAGTCCTCCATTACTAGGTGAGTTTCTTTATCTTATTGTATTGATTCAGTTTTGCCCTAAGACATGTTTGGAACATAAAACAGACGTCGTGACTTTTTGTTGTGTGCCATGTCAGGTTTGCCAACTGCAGTTGCTGATCTCATCGCAGGACTCTGACAGTTTGATAGTCACTAGCTATGTCTACTTCACCGACTGAGCACAGTTATTCCCGCCCCTTTTTTTGACAGCCAATCGCGTGCTGCCTGACGGAGCCCATGCTGTATGAAGGGTTAACACCTGCGGTGAGTTCAGCAGCAATCTCAGCTGTTCGTTTGTTTGTTTTTTTCCATTCTGGTATGTAAAACGCAAGACGTCAGACAAGTCGAGCTCCTCTTCTGTTAGCGAGGTTGGTCCAAAGCACCCGCGCTGCCCGACGGAGTGGAGCCGACGCCGTATGAAGGGTCGACAGCTATGCTGAGTTGAGTCGCAGTCTTAGCCCTCCTTTTAGTTGTTTTTCATCTGTTTTGGTACATAAAACACAAGACATCAGAAAGACAGGCCTTGTTTGTTTGTGAGGTTCAAAACACACGTGGATGCTAAATTCTATGCATTGTACTTCAGGGGTCAAGGGCCGTTATACTTTGATACTGGCAAATGTTCCAGATATCAGCCATTTCATAAAGGGTGATGAAGTATGGCCGTCACATCTCTTTTGTAGGCTGACTAGTTGTGCTGAGATGGGTTTGAAATCTAAATCATCAATGTAGATCTCAGTGTTAACATCTGCAATGTGCCATGCAATGCGTATGTCTCGGTTAGATCGATAAATATTTTTTTCCTAATCCCAGAGGGGAAATTGTCTTTTTGCATGACCTTGGTGGGGATCACAGCAAAGGGTCAGCCATTGGTACGGCACCTCTGGAGCAATTTTCAGGTTAAGGGCCTGGAGTAGGATCCCTTCTGGCAGTAATGGGATTTGAACCGGCAACCTCCCAGATGCCACCACTCATTTAGTATTGCAAAAGTCTTGGGTTATATGCCATTTGGTATGTGATTCATAGAAACGGTGTTCATGTTTGTGATGTGCCATCTGTTGAAATGACAAATGCAATGCACACATTTCTAGTATATGCCATTTGATTTGATATGGGATTCATGAAGCAGTCTCAACGTTTGTGGTGTGCCATCTGTTTCAGTGATAAACGCCATGCATCCGTTTCTGTTATATGCCATTTGGTATGGGATTCATTAAAGCAGTGTTAATGTTTGTGATGCACCATCTGTTGGAATGACAAATGCAATGCACACATTTCTGGTATATGCCATTTGGTATGGAATTCATGAAAGCAGTCTCAATGTTTGTGGTGTGCCATCTGTTTGAGTTATAAATGCAATGCATACGTTTCTGTTATATGCTATTTGGTATGGGATTTGTAAAAGCAGTGTTAATGTTTGTGATGTGCCATCTGTTGGAAATGACAAATGCAATGCATTTTATTACTACAAATGTTTGTGATGTGCCATCTTTTGGCATCACAGAGAAAAAGCAACCAGACAGACACTTGTCATTTTATTAAGGTGGATTGTTACAAAACAGCAGCAAAACGCTTTGTGTTGTAGGTGTGTGAAAAAACATCCACGCATTCAGAGGGAGAACAAGCAAACTCCACACCAACAGTGAGCAGGTGTAGGACCCTGGATCTGTGCGTGCTAACCACTGCGTCACCGTGCCACCTCCTGATAATCCTAATAATCAGGTGTCTCTGTCTATCAGGCAGTCATGATTTTGTCTAGGATAGCATCTCGGTGACATGCCTGGGAATAAAACAAAACCCAAGCAGGCCTGCGGAGTGTCTGAGTCTGCAATTAGAACTCGGGACTCTTAAACTGGGAGCTGGCAGTGTCAGTTGCTGTGCTACTTTACCCTTTTTTAAATACAGCTACGTGCGGCATGATGTCGGTTCAGGCAACATCTGACCACAAATATTGTATGTCTGTGGTTCTGTTAGGTTATAATAAAGTTCAGGAATCCTGATCAGAGAACGGGACGTAGCGGGCGTAACTGAACGTAGTGAACACCCCAGCTTGTGTATCTTGTATACCAAGTGATTGTGCTGTCAGTACTGTACTGTTCTTTCTAATGTTATTTTAATGTGAACTTCCATCCATCTTCCAACCCGCTGAATCTGAACACAGGGTCACGGGGGTCTGCTGGAGCCAATCCCAGCCAACACAGGGCACAAGGCAGGAACCAATCCCGGGCAGGGTGCCAACCCACCGCAGGACACACACAAACACCAAGCACACACTAGGGACAATTTAGAATCGCCAATCCATCTAACCAGCATGTTTGTGGACTGTGGGAGGAAACCCACGCAGACACGGGGAGAACATGGAAACTCCACGCAGGGAGGACCCGGGAAGCGTACCACAGGTCTCCTAACTGCGAGGCTAATGTGAACTTTCTCTACTAAATAAAAAGTTTACTGTATAACCGTACAGGCAGCAGGACCCAAAACCGAGTGTCGCTGGAGTGTCGTAGTGTTATCTCTCTATTTAGTCCAAACATGTACACCCCAATATCCCACCTCGCTTTGCTAAGCACTCTAAATAATATGGTGCTCACACAACGTCCGATGTCACAGAACAGATCGTGGGCATTAAGCGCCACCTGTACTGTCCACTCTGCCTTGTCTGGCATTTGTACCACTACCATTGTAGTGTCATCTCCAGACAGAGGAGCAGCTTCAGTGACAGACTGCTGTCACCGTCCTGCTCCACTGACAGATTGAGGAGATCGTTCCTCCCCCAAACTATGCGACTCTTCAATTCCACCCGGGGGGGTAAACGTTAACATTATAAAAAGTTATTGTCTGTTTTTACCTGCATTATTATCAATCTTTAATTTAATATTGTTTTTTGTATCAGTATGCTGCTGCTGGAGTGTGTGAATTTCCCCTTGGGATTAATAAAGTATCATCTATCTGTACCCGATGCTACTGGGATAGGCTCCAGCTCCCTGAATAAGAATACGTGTGTTCACAAATAAACGTGTGAGAGTTGTACCTTCAGCCAGTACAGTGACACACTGGTTAGTACGTACGCCTCCGGGGACCTGGTTGGATCACTGTATGTGTGTGAAGTTTGCCCGTTGTACCCGTAGGCCACAAGGTTTCATCGCACATCCCAATGGCATGCACTTCACACCGAGTGGCCCCACAGTGGACTGGCATCTCAGCCAAGATTGAGTCCTGCCTTGTACCCGCTGTTGTCAGGATTGGCTTCGGCTCCCTTGCAACACTGTAATGGAAAGCACAGATAGAAAAGATGGGCGGGTTTCATTTTTGTAAATCCAGCTGGTACTGGGACAGTACGCGTGGCACAGGGCTGAGGCCTAACATCTCAAGAAACCTGGGCTCAATTCCTTCCCGGCCCAGAGAGTGAAATGAAATTTTGAAAATCCTTTTTCCAATTTTTATTTGACAGCACATGAAAGACAACAAAAGAATACAAGTCCGGTTACTAATCAGCTGTATGAACTTGAGCCTGCCGCATTAAATATGTGCTCTCCGGTGATGAATATCATTTAAAAAAACAAAACTAAACAAAACAAAAACCCCTACTCCGTGAATGAAAAGGCAAAAGTTTTCATGTTTCCCTTGTGTCCTTGAAAGTCTTCAGTAAGCAGCTCCCCCCATCCTTCTAGAATGTTCTAGGAGGTGGCGTAGTCGGTAGGATTCACACACACGAGAGTCGCTTTCCTCACTCATCCCGTCATGTTCTTTGGTAAAGGCTTAGTTTCCGTGCTCTTCAACAAAGCTGCTGTCACAGACTTCCTGTGTAGCGAAGATTCCGGCACCCCCACTGGGAAAGAGCTGTCCGTTTCCTGGGAATCGTCGCTGTTCTGGGACTTGGAATTGTCTTGCGAGTCGGGTTTTTGCCTGGCGGCTCTTTGATGCTGCTCTTTTAATTCCAGGTAGGATCGGGAAAAGGTGTGAAAGATGGAGGTGACGGGGAAGGCCATGAGCAAGATGCCGCTCAGGATACTGCTGAGCGCAACCACCTGACCTGGGATGCTTCGGGGCACCATGTCACCGTAGCCAACCGTGGTCATGGAAATTACCGCCCACCAGTAGCAGCCGGGGATGCTGGTAAACTCCTGCTTGGCTCCCATCTCACTTTCGGCCAGGAACACCAATGGGGAGAAGAGGGCCATCGCAACACAGAGGAAGAGCAAGAGCAGCCCAAACTCCCGTGTGCATCTACGGACTGTCAGACCAAGGGTCTGGAGGCCCAGGGAATGGCGGGCCAGCCTCATGACATAAAGAATCCGCAGGGCTCGCAGCACTCGGAGGACAAGGCCCACTTTCTCCAGATAGTTGTTTCCCGACCCGACGGTCTTCTTTCGGATAGACAAGGAGTCCACGATCAGGGTGATGTAGTACGGCAGAATCGCCATGATATCGATGATATTCAGCGGAGTCCTCAGAAAGACGCACTTGCTTTGTGTTTGGATAAACCGCAGGAAGAACTCGAGGGAGAACCATCCCACGCAAACCGTCTCCAGGACGAAAATGTTGTGACACCTCTGAGAGCATTCTCCCTGAAAAGAAGGAGAGAAAAAACAAAACCCATTAAGGGGAGAGCTTGCAAAATGAAACAGACATTGCTAAGATGAACTGACCGTGTCCAGGATCTGCTCCTAAGATTCATCGGCGACTGTCCTCTCATCCAATCGCGGCTCCCATTCGATATTTTCAGTGTTAATATAGTGTAGTAAATAATCAAGCCTTGACACACCAAGATGTAACAATTGCATAATACGGGACGCGATTCCTACTTTCTCCATCCTTCTAGCTAGAATTTTTGAGAGTATCTTAACATCATTATTCAGGAGTGAAATTGGTCTGTATGATGCACATTGTAACAAGTCCTTATTTGGTTTAGGAAAGACGGTGATTAATGCTTGACGAAATGTTTGAGGTAGTATTTGGTTGTCTCTAGCTTCTGTAAATTGGTTAAGTGTATTTGTAATCCGGCGTTGATACATTTGTGCTCATTAGTGATCCCTTTTCCCCCCTGGATGCCCTCCCCAGCCTCCCTACCACCAGCGGCCAAATCTTAATCCTCGGTTTGAAACATACGTAAAGAAAAAAAGATCTCAGAAAGATTTAACGCAGTCCATGAAACGGCGAAGAATCCTGCAGTTCAGTTCTTACTGTATGATAGGAGTGGGGGGGGAACAAACAGTCCTCGGGCGAAAACGGCTTCCTGGCTGGCTATCCATATTACTAACCGAGAATGGTAAACCGGATATGGACGCAGGGACCTGCCCGTGGACGCTGGAGACATAGTGCGCAGGTGCCACACAAAGCCCCCCCCCACCCCAGAGCGAAACGGGAGAGACTATGAACCGTCTGACATGCAGCAAACAGGATAAAGCGAGGTCAGAAATAAAAGACAGAGTAGGAAACAAAGTAAAACGTCATAAAGAGGTTAAAGAACGGGGCCAAACACATGGAGAGCAGGTTACAGATGATGAAAACTGGAATGC
This sequence comes from Erpetoichthys calabaricus, assembly GCF_900747795.2. Lineage (NCBI taxonomy): Eukaryota > Metazoa > Chordata > Cladistia > Polypteriformes > Polypteridae > Erpetoichthys > Erpetoichthys calabaricus. Next base: position 83,941,630 of record NC_041406.2, read on the forward strand.
AACAGCTTCAAAAAAACCTAGGCATGAAACACATGCACAGCGAGATACAGAATATAAAAGCAGAAAAAACGACAGTTAAACGTCCACACAACACAGCGGAGGCAGACCCGGAAGGTGCAGGCGCCTACATCGCGCGTCAGAAGGCGCAGGAAAGTACGAAAGGCAAAGGCGCCTACACAGCATGGTATAACCCGACATAATACGGAAGGCGCAGGCGTTGCCACCATATTGTGAGTGGCACTACTGCATAGTGAAAGCACAGGCGTCACTGCCATATTGTACGTGGCACTACGGCGGAGTGAAGTTAGGAATAATGTGCTGCTTGGGATCGTACAAAACGCCGAACGCGACCCACCGTCTGAAACTGCGGAGGCAAAGCAGGCACGGGTTCAAACCGAACGAGCTTGACTGACGGATATACGCCTACAACGCGCGTCTCAAATTGCAGAAGCAGGGCAACAACGGGTTCAAAACAACGCAAGCTCCTACAACGCGCATCTGAAACTACGGCTGCCCAGCGGTCACGGGTTCAAAACGCCAGGGGTAGGCGAGCGAAGCGAGCAGGGGGCGAAGCCCCCTTGTCCCACAGAAATGAGTCCGACTCACCAAACGGGAGTGGCCGGAGAACCTCAGGTCCACATATCACAACCCCTGGTCTCTTTTCGGGGATTCACTGCACTGTTTCAACTTTGGGGTGGCCACCCATAAATGGCAGACGTCCCTGGGTGAAGTCTGATCATCAGATATTCTTTTAAGCGTAGACAGTCGCCTTCCTTGCCTTCCTGCTGTTTTTTTTCTCCCCCTCCTCGATCCGCCATTCCCCTTAAAAAGAAAAAAAGTTTCCCACCGAAACATCCTTTCCCTGCTTAGATGTCGTAGCAACTGGCAGCTGGAATCCTTACCGGGCGGGGTCCTCCCAGCACTTGGTCATCCACAATCGTGCCTGAAGAGATCTTCCTTAGATACCCTCCCGGCCACATAATAAATACAGTGATGGCCAGTCCAGGAAAGCCAACCCACTTGACGTGTTACGTAGCCTTACTACAAAGAGGTTTGGGGCAGCCCTCCCGTCTACTGGAACATTGGCTGCAAAATTTGAAAAGAGGTTGTGAAAATGGGCCAAAACAGACGGATATACAGTCCTATGAAAAAGTTTGGGAGCCCCTCTTAATTCTTTGGATTTTTGTTTCTCCTTGGCTGAACTTCCTTTTAATATCTGACATGCCTGATGGAAACAGTAGGATTTCAGCAGTGACATTAAGTGTATTGGATTAACAGAAAATATGCAATATGCATCATAACGAAATTAGACAGGTGCATAAATGTGGGCACCCCAACAGAGATATGACATCAATACTTAGTTGAGCCTCCTTTTGGCCTCCAGACGCTGTCCTCCTATAGCCTCTGATGAGTGTCTGGATTCTGGATGGAGGTACAGTGGAACCTCGGTTTGCGAGTAACTTGGTTTACGAGTTTTGCAAGACGAGCTAAAATTTATAGTGAATTTTGACTTGATAAACGAGCGAGGTCTTGCAATACGAGTAGTATGTATACGCTTTGTCTGCTGAGGGTCATGTGATCACAACTGAGCTGATGGTTCTTCTCTCTCTCTCTCGCTACGGGATTGTGGGCAATCGTCTCCTATTCTCCGTGTGAGTCGGCGTGCCTCACTCATATAGTCAACATCCGTATGAGCATATACTGTTTACTACAGCATTATACTGTATTCAGCTTGAAACAGCAACAGCGCGGTTATTTATTGTAGTGGGATCTGCCGCTCTCCTATACACAGACACAGCAGTCAGGCAGGGCCCTGCCCATTTATAATGTTCCTTGTTCCTTGTATCACCCATCGACGGCAGGCACTTATAGCATGTCCGCGATCTTTTCGGATTCGCTTTTACGGTGAACTGCTACAGCACTGGGAGACTGCGATTGCTTTGGGACGCTCTTCCACGTGTCGTCCCGTTGGGTGGAATCCCACAAGAGTTTAGAAACTCATTCACACCAGCCATGATTCTTTATAAAGGTAAAGTGCAGGTTAATTTGTTTTATGTATTTTTACTTTATATTTTGTATTAATCATTTTTATATGAATAGTTTTGGGTTGTGGAACGAATCATCTGAGTTTACATTATTTCTTATGGGGAAATTCGCTTTGATACACAAGTGCTTTGGACTGCGAGCACGTTTCTGTAACGAAACTGAGGTTCCACTGTATTTTTGACCATTCTAAAAACCTTTGTTTGGAAAACACCGCAGTACTCAGATGTTCCTAGGAAATGAGAGACGTACCACTGTTATCTTTATTGTTGAAAGGAGAGTCAATTATAATGCAGGCTGAGAGGGGGTCCATAACTTTTTCATATGACTGTATAGTGGAATGCCAGGAAGAGGAAGGATCTTGGGGTGAGGTCATCGGTTGTGACTTCTTGGAAGGTGGAACTGGACGTAATGTTTTCTCGGGCAGAACCAGGCAGAATTTCACGCATTTGGGCTGCAGGTGAGATAAGAGAAAGGATTACTGAACGCTGCCTACCCTTCTTGGTCTGATTGGGAATTACCTTCTTTGGAGCCCTTTAGCTGCCTCCCATGTGCACATTTGTGACAATAGAAATAGAGCTGCTATACTTAATCCCAATGGGGACCCTCAAGTTTTGTGATTTTTCCCCGCTCTCAAACTCGAAAAAGACTTAGAAACAAAAGGAGCCGAGTCCCAAACTGAACAAGCAGATTACCGTATATACTCAGACCCCGACTTATACGCCCGTTCAAAAATACAGCTTCTTGCCTCCTCCAATCTCACACCAGTTTCTCAGACACATCGAATTTTGTTGCAGCAGCGCAGTTACCAATTTCTTTTGCCACTTCAACGACTTTTAATTTAAAACCAGCTTCATGTTTTCTTCTGATTGAATATTTTGTAGATAAGGGATGCTCTTACGATAAAGGTGTATGAGGGTGTGAGACACCAAAAAACACAAATCAGTGCAAACGTCACTTCGGAATAGTTTGGGTATTACCGTGTGGTCACGTAGGCACAATACATAGAAAGAAAAGGCCGTGTGCTGCATGGTTACTCTCTCAGGTACGGAAGCGTATTTGGTTCCACGGAGAAGGAAAAAAAAAATACGGACACAGTGAAGAAAAAAAAGTATATGTCGAGAATAAAGTCGAGGAGAGGAAGAGAGGAAGTCAGTTTAAGGAGGATGTACCCAGTAACATGGGTCAGGAAACACAAAGCATTTAATGTGCTACATTACTGATGGGGTTAGAGAAAATCTAGTAAATTAAACATTGATTTTAAGATGAAGTTATACTTTACTGACAAAATAAACTACGAGAATAAAGTCAACCTTATTCTCGACATAAGCATCAAGATTAAATTGGAAATGGCGCGAATTAGATAGATCTTTATTGTCATTTTAGGTCGGCATGTCAACTTTATTCTTGACATTCACTTTTTTTTTTCTTCTCCGTGGCCCTAATATGCTTCCATACTCAGGTGGGTGTTAGCATATCGTAATCTCTTGGACCAATACCGTGAGTTTTCTGCATTCGACTTATACAACCGACATTATAAAACACCAGAAATTAGCCGGTAAAATCAAGCCCCGACTTATCCGCGGGAGAACTTAAACACGAGTATATACGATATCTTGTTTCAAGGATTCACACAAGCCATGAGGCCTAGTTTGGGCAGGATTAACATTCACAAAACTGAGAACGGGGACAGGGGAGCCGTGAAAAGCTTGAAACCCAAAGATCAGAAAGGGAGAAAGGAATGACTAAGAGAGTTAAGAGGTGAAGTGTTTACAATTCTGAAAGGTGAAGAGTCCAGTGGATCCCCTGGCTGTTACTTTAAAACGGATTCCTCATCAAGAACATGCAGATGCACATGGAAGCGTTTTAAGAGTCAGCACAACGTTTTTCCTTCACGCAATGCGCTACAGACATGCGATAAACGGTGGAGACCTTCAGAACCCGACTTGATGGAAAATTAGCTGGATGGGATTGGCGAGCTTGCTGGGTTGAATGCTGGTATTCATTGGAGGAAAACCCATTGCAGGCACTGGGGTCAGGTTTTGTTGTTGGGGTTCACAGAGGAATCCCACTTTCTGTATTGTTCCAAATGAGCTGAATAATCTGGGGTGGTCAAGTGACGCTTATCACAGACTCACCAGATCAGGGTGGACTGTACCCGTTATTTATCTTTAACGCACTCTGAAACAATAAACCACCATTTTCTTTACTCATTATAAAGTATTAACGTTAAATGTCCTTAATTCATTTTTTTTAGATTTTAGGAGGATTTTAGGAGGCCCAGGCCCCTCATGGACCCCGTGATCATCAGAGGTGACTGTGTGCAGAGGGTGCAGACCTATAAATACCTGGGAGTGCAGCTGGATGATAAATTGGACTGGACTGCCAATACTGATGCTCTGTGCAAGACAGGACAGAGCCAACTGTACTTCCTCAGAAGGCTGGCGTCCTTCAACATCTGCAATAAGATGCTGCAGATGTTCTAACAGACGGTTGTGGCGAGCGCCCTCTTCTACGCAGTGGTGTGCTGGGGAGACAGCATAAAGAAGAAGGACGCCTCATGCCTGGACAAACTGGTGAGGAAGGCAGGCTCTATTGTAGGCACGGAGCTGGACAGTTTGACATCTGTGGCAGAGCGACGGGCGCTGAGCAGGCTCCTGTCAATCATGGAGAATCCACTGCATCCACTGAACAGGATCATCTCCAGACAGAGGAGCAGCTTCAGCGACAGACTGCTGTCACCATCCTGCTCCACTGACAGACTGAGGAGATCGTTCATACACCACACTATGAGACTCTTCAATTCCACCCGGGGGATAAATGTTAACATTATACAAAGTTATTGTCTGTTTGTTATACCTGAATTTTTATCACTCTTTAATCAATATGTTGCTGCTGGAGTGTTATACTATGTGTTTTTTTTTTTTTTACTAAGTTTAATGTCACTGTTCCCTTGTGCCCACTGTTATGGATTCATTCATACAGGCCAACCAAGTATGGCACACAGGGCACAGCATCAGTATTTAGAATTGCCGAGCCAAGCACAGGACTATAGAGAGCTACAGACAGCTGGAGAATTGAACAGTCAGCCTAAAGACAGACTAGTATATTTCTGTCTTCTGTCAGCACAAAAAACCTTTCCTTGTTGGGAGGATAAGAACTGTATGTAGGCATTGTGCTATTCCTGTATGTTTGAAGGTGGCGTTTGAGTCCTGTCCTGTCCTTGTTTGGATCGGAGCCAAGAGCCTGCACATGGAGCAACCAGTATTTAAGAATGGACACCTACGGCCAACACTTTGAAGCTTCCGGGCAGAAGAGTACGTCTTCTGTCCGGCTAAAATCCTTTCAGCGTGGCAACGAAAGATGACGGACTGCACAGATCAAGAGTCCCACGGCTTGATATGTCTGTCATAAGCTTCCCGTTTGTAATGCCGCGTAAAACCGTCAATAAAGAGCTAGAATTATCCTAACTTGTCATGTAAGTTTGTAACCGTCATTTTGCATGCTGGGTGGGATAATACCTTTTTAATTTATAATAATTTATAATTCAGGTTAATTAAAATGCCGCAATATAAAAGAACACATTTCCAGAGAGCTAATGCCTCTTAAGGAAACAGATGTACCCACAGGAAAAAAAAAAAAACACAAACAGTGACATCTGGGGATCTCGGAGGCCATGGAATGTCACCGCTGCGTGTAATGATGCGCCTTCCGAAACAATCGTCAAATAGCTGCCATTGATTGTCGGGCAGTATGTGATAGTGGCTCCACTTGGGGACTTTTCTTTTAAGGCTGAACCTGTTTCTTCGTAATCACGCACCCATGTTGTAGTCGTATGAGCAGACGGGAAAAGATCGTGACGTCCTAACTGGTAATGACGCCGAAATTCCCTTTGTGCAGCAGTCACGCTATCACCATTCTTATAAAAGGTTTTTACAGTGAATACTCGTTGAACACCACTCCACTGCTCCATTATAACTAATGGCAAGGGGTTCTAAACAAGGTCGCCAACACTTGGTTCCAAAATTTCCCATTTCCCTGCGCCACCCTGTATTATATGCCTTCTCACTACATGCATAAACGATAGAAAACCACACAGTACTGTACGTTGTTGCTTAAAGTCCATTCCCACATCAGGAGACTGGAGCTCGGATAAAGCGGGTTTAGTAAATGGATGGATAAATGGATTAATAATTCACACACAACAACAACCTGGCTAGGCCTGGAAACACCGGACACGGGGAGAACATGCAACCACCACACAGATGATGACAGGACTTGGGGATTCTAACCCAGGAGGCTGGGCCTGAGAGGCAGCGACGTCCAAGTATGGTGCAAGACGAGAGACGGTATCACTTTTGAACGTCTCCATACAGCCATTTGGCTTTCAGGTGTCAGACATTTCTCGGCTGTCTCCAGGCTTTCTGTCGTAAACCCATTACGAGTAATTCCCTCATTTGGGTTTTGGCAGGCTGTCATCTGTGGAAACCCTCTGTATCATTCATTTTCTGCACTGGAGAACACCTTCACAAATATTTGAAGATAACATTTATGGCCGATTATTTTTCTATTAGTCTCGACAGAGCTGCCGGCGGCTTAGCCGTCACAGTGACGTTAATGCTTCATGTTTGTGTGACCCATTCTGCGTCAGCATATGTTGGGGATAGATAGATAGATAGATAGATAGATATGATGAATTCGCTCACTTTTTGCTTCAATTGTGCCAGTAATCGTCTTTACGCAGTCGATAAGATAAATTATAAGTCACGTTAGGCTGGCGAAATGTGCCACTTATTATCATGGCAGAGAAGGTTATCTCATAACCAATCTGAGGATCAGAGATCACGAGGGGGGATTTCACTTTTTACATGGCAGTACAGGTAGGGTGTGACGATGTGGGTTCTCTCCATGCTCCCAACACCTTCCGGGAGCTCTAAACCCAACACTGTCGGTAATGTCACTGATATAAGCTGACATATGAGGACACATCTCACATGAAGCCAGGGGATATATCCAAAAAGTGCCAAAGTGCTTTTACAGTGCATCCGGAAAGTTTTCACAGCGCATCATCACTTTTTCCACATTTTGTTATGTTACAGCCTTATTCCAAAATGGATTAAATTCATTTTTTTCCTCAGAATTCTACACACAACACCCCATAATGACAACGTGAAAAAAAGTTTACTTGAGGTTTTTGAAAATTTATTAAAAATAAAAAAATTGAGAAAGCACATGTACATAAGTATTCACAGCCTTTGCCATGAAGCTCAAAATTGAGCTCAGGTGCCTCCTGTTTCTCCTGATCATCCTTGAGATGTTTCTGCAGCTTAATTGGAGTCCACCTGTGGTAAATTCAGTTGACTGGACATGATTTGGAAAGGCACACACCTGTCTATAGAAGGTCCCACAGTTGACAGTTCATGTCAGAGCACAAACCAAGCATGAAGTCAAAGGAATTGTCTGTAGACCTCCGAGACAGGATTGTCTCGAGGCACAAATCTGGGGAAGGTTACAGAAAAATTTCTGCTGCTTTGAAGGTCCCAGTGAGCACAGTGGCCTCCATCATCCGTAAGTGGAAGAAGTTCGAAACCACCAGGACTCTTCCTAGAGTTGGCCGGCCATCTAAACTGAGCGATTGGGGGAGAAGGGCCTTAGTCAGGGAGGTGACCAAGAACCCGATGGTCACTCTGTCAGAGCTCCAGAGGTCCTCTGTGAAGAGAGGAGAACCTTCCAGAAGGACAACCATCTCTGCAGCAATCCACCAATCTGGCCTGTATGGTAGAGTGGCCAGATGGAAGCCTCTCCTTAGTAAAAGGCACATGGCAGCCCGCCTGGAGTTTGCCAAAAGGCACCTGAAGGACTCTCAGACCACGAGAAAGAAAATTCTCTGGTCTGATGAGACAAAGATTGAACTCTTTGGTGTGAATGCCAGGCATCACGTTTGGAGGAAACCAGGCACTGCTCATCACCAGGCCAATACCATCCCTACAGTGAAGCATGGAGGTGGCAGCATCATGCTGTGGGGATGTTTTTCAGCGGCAGGAACTGGGAGACTAGTCAGGATAAAGGGAAAGATGACTGCAGCAATGTACAGAGACATCCTGGATGAAAACCTGCTCCAGAGTGATCTTGACCTCAGACTGGGGCGACGGTTCATCTTTCAGCAGGACAACGACCCTAAGCACACAGCCAAGATATCAAAGGAGTGGCTTCAGGACAACTCTGTGAATGTCCTTGCGTGGCCCAGCCAGAGCCCAGACTTGAATCCGATTGAAAATATATGGAGAGATCTTAAAATGGCTGTGCACCGACGCTTCCCATCCAACCTGATGGAGCTTGAGAGGTGCTGCAAAGAGGAATGGGCGAAACTGGCCAAGGATAGGTGTGCCAAGCTTGTGGCATCATATTCAACAAGACTTGAGGCTGGAATTGCTGCCAAAGGTGCATCGACAAAGTATTGAGCAAAGGCTGTGAATACTTATGTACATGGGATTTCTCAGTTTTTTTTATTTTTAATAAATTTGCAAAAACCTCAAGTAAACTTTTTTCATGTTGTCATTATGGGGTGTTGTGTGTAGAATTCTGAGGAAAAAAATGAATTTAATCCATTTTGGAATAAGGCTGTAACATAACAAAAGGTGGAAAAAGTGATGTGCTGTGAATACTTTCTGGATGCGCTGTATTTAAAACAACAAACAGTGTCCACACCAAAGTGCAGAGCCTCAGTTTGTATAAATAAATCCATCAAAACAAGAGTCCCGTGGGGATAAAATCAAATAAATCCTTTAAAATACGAGGTTAAAAATACGGTAGTTAAAATGCAGTCTCTGTCTCTCTTTATTCTCCGGCTCACCCATTGCACCCTCAGCTGGCAGAGACCCTACAGCCATGAGCTCCTTCAGCCAACCTCCGTCTTGGCCTCCTTACGGTGAAGCTCTTTTATTTCGTCTATCCTTTTGCGTTGAAGTGAGTTATAAAATCATAGAGATTTATTTTATTTTAAAAAGTCTCTCATTATTGCTGAATCCCTATAAGGTTTAGGATGAGCTCCACATACTGAGCCTTCCACTTCCAGTCTGAAACTGGATTAACTGCTTATGGTTTATAAAGCCTTAAATCATCTTGTTCCATCTTATATATCGGAATGTCTTACACCTTACACTCCAAATCATAACCTTAGGTCCTCAAATGAGTGTCTGCTTAGAATTCCAAGAGCTAAACTTAAAAGAAGTGGTGAGGCGGCCTTCTGCTGTTATGCACCTAAAATCTGGAATAGCCTGCTAGTAGGAATTCGCCAGGCTAATACAGTGGAGCACTTTAAAAAACTACTGACAACACATTACTTTAACATGGCTTTCTCATAACTTCAATTTAGTTTAATCCTGATGCTCCGTATATTCAATTAATTATCATAACTATTCATGGTGGCTCTAAAATCCATACTAACCCCTACTCTCTCTTCTGTTTCTTTTCCCGGTTTTCTGTGGTGGTGACCTGCGCCCCCACCACCTAATCAAAGCACCGTGATGTTCCTACATTGATGGATTAAAAGCCAGAAGTCTACATGACCATCATCATCAAGTCCTTCCATGAGAACCCTAAATACAAAGGGGACTGATCATTTATGTGAGGTAGAATGCCTAGAGGGGGCTGGGTGGTCTCATGGTCTGGTACACCTGCAGATTTTATTTTTTTTCTTCAGCCGTCTAGAGTTTTTTTTGTTTTTTCTGTCCTCCCTGGCCATCGGACCTTACTCTTATTCTATGTTAATTAGTGTTGTCTTATTTTAATTCTTACTTTGTCTTTTTTGTCATCATGTAAAGCACTTTGAGCTACATTATTTGTATGAAAATGTGCTATAGAAATAAATGTTGTTGTTAAGTGGGTTAACGAAATGGGTGAATGAACGTTTCTGGATCATTTCCGTCCAGCGTATCCGACGCACCTCCTGTATACAGTATGTACTCCACCAATGTGGTTTCGATTTTTCATTTAATTTGCAAAATACAGGAATACTATTATAAAGCTTTAAACCCAGGATTTCTAGTTTGAGAAATAAATGAAGATCTCTTTGAAATGATCAAGAGACTCCCAAGGATGGAAATTTTAAAGTCTACGGGGAAAAACTTCTGGAAGCCAACGACAATCAGGTGGCTGTCTAATCTGTGAGTTAATCGCCGTCTCGGCTGCCGGAATGCCAGAAGCTGCATTAATGAGACGCGGGACTTTTATCAGCAGGGTGAGACTCACAAAATGCCGCCATTAATGTGCACAGTCGAGATGGTGAGCTGAAGATGTACGGTGGAGGATGGTGACACATCTTTAAATGAAGTTATAAAAATACAATGATGGGAAATTCACTCATCAGGCGACGATTGTGGCGAGGCAGGAAATTTGTCAAAAAAATGATAACATCAACTGAAAGGCCGATGACAGCGGGGTCATGCTGTGCAGACAGACACTCGTGGTGTTTTGGTTTTGTTCTGTTTTTACTTTGACGTATTTAAATGAAAACTCCACCAAAAATGTGATATTTTTATATGTTACTTCGTGATAGCTGAGAAAATAAATTCACTGTCATGTTTTCATAAAGAACGGAGATAATAAAGTGTCTGATTTAACAGAAGTCATTGTTGACCAACACTGCACATCAGCAAACAACAACAAAAATAACATGAAAAAGCCTCAGACACTCATGTCATGTAATCCACGTGTCCCGTCATCGAGTCATATGCTCACAATGTCACAAACACACAGATAGATAAGAAAAGCAGTATGTGGTAGACAAATAAGCAACTACAGAGATAGACAGACATAATAAAAGGCACTATATAGATATATAGGTAGGTGCTATATGATAGATAGATAGACTTTAGTATAGTAGGCAGGATAAGATAGATAGATAGATAGATAGATAGATAGATAGATAGATAGATAGATAGATAGATAGATAGATAGATAGATAGATAGATAGATAGATAGATAGATAGATAGATAGATAGGAAAAGCAGTATGTGGTAGACAAATAAGAAACTATAGAGATAGACAGACATAATAAAAGGCACTATATCGATATATAGGTAGGTGCTATATGATAGATAGATCCTAATTTTAGTATAGTAGGCAGGATAGATAGATAGATAAGAAAAGCAGTATGTGGTAGACAAATAAGGAACTATAGAGATAGACATAATAAAAGGCACTATATCAATATATAGGTAGGTGCTATATGATAGATAGATAGATCCTAATTTTAGTATAGGAGGCAGGATAGATAGATAGATAGATAGATATACTGTACATGAAAGGCACTGTATAATAGACCAGTAACAGCGCACTGCTATAATGATAACGTGTAGTGAATCCACTTGACTTGAGCATTCCTAGTTTTCATTCTCTTTCTCTGTACATTTATCATTCGTTTGCTCAGAGGTTGATGCGCTTGCTGTTTCCTGAGCAGCTCTTCTTCTCTCCACCCTAGCACTCCACTTCTTCTCTTCTTTCGTCGGCATCTTGTCACGTTAAAACTGATTAAGTCCGTGTTTGTGTTGCAATTACTTAGTAAGTTTACCTTCATTTTTCACTTAAGCTGGCACTTAAGTCATCAATCTGCCTCAAGAATGATTTAAGATATGAAGAGGTAGGGGAGTGACGGCGAAGGTGGTAGGGAATGAGAACGGCGCTCATACACAAGGCCCTGCTGGCCACTGCCGAGAGTTGATTCTACAATAAAGTAAAATAAAAATAAAAAGAGGAATAACCTTGGAAGTGAATCATCACCCTGAAAGCGGATAGCAGAGGTCACGTAGTATATGTGTAACAAATTTCAGGTCAATCGGTTAAACGGTTTGCAAACTACAGGTGATTTAAAATCCTGGACAGACAAACGAACAGCCATGGTAGCGTATCATATAAGAAGATAGATAGAAAAGTCATTGTATAGTAGATAGATAGATAGATAGATAGATAGATAGATAGATAGATAGATAGATAGATAGATAGATAGATAGATAGATAGATAGAAAAGACACTATGATAGATAGATAGATAGATAGATAGATAGATAGATAGATAGATAGATAGATAGATAGATAGATAGATAGATAGATAGATAGATATGAAATGCACTATATGATAGATGGATACTTTATTTTTACCCAAAGGGAAATTAAAACTTTAGAGAAGCTGAATAAAAATCTAAATATTATACAGTAACAAACCAGTAACTCCACCAAACGCACACAAGAACTTCTGACTTGGCTAATGGGAGAGCTGCTGCTGTCTGATAACAGGCTTGAAGGTGGCAGTAAGATGTGGTCTGACCTGCCCAGTTGTGCCACAGGTTTAAATGTATAGGCACTGAAATTTGAAATCGAGCAGGTTCAGCTTGTTGAATCCACATATGGAACATGCTGATAGATGTCTGCTCCTGTCCAAAGTTCCCCTGGTTGAACTCCACAGCATTCTAGTGTCAGAATGATTCATCATTACAGTGCTGGTAACAGAGTCATCAGCCATACCACATGCACTTCAGAACAGGCCAACCACCTGAAGCTAAGCGTGTTCAGGCCCGGCCAGTATTTGAATGGAAGACCAAAAGCTTGGGTTGCTGCTGGAAGAGGTGTTGGCGAGGCCAGCAGGGGCTGCTTACCCTGTGGTGTGTGTGTGGATGTCAATGCCCCAGTGCAGCGAGGGGGATACTGTGCTGTAAAAATGGTAACATCCTTTGCACAAGACATAAAACTGGGTGTACCCAACATCCTGGCTAAGTAGCCCAATACAGCTTGGTCAATGCGGCCCACTAATCATCTCCTGTCTCTAATCTCTCACAACTTCACCACCTAATAGCTAATGTGTGGTGAGTGTACTGGCATAACGATGGCTGCCATTGCATCATCCTGGTGGGTGCTACAGTGTAGCAGTGTCCACTCAGTATCATCCGAGGTTAACGACCAGGTCCCCTAAGTGTCTGGAGTGCACACCCCTTAACTTTCATAAACAGAGACCCTCAGATGGCGGCACCCTAAGCAGCTGCTTATGTTGCCTAATGGATTGACCGGCTTGGATCGCATCAGATCAATAAAGGAGGTCACCTGTGAGGTCCCACTTGTGTTAAAGCAATAAGGGCTGGGGAGGGTTGGGGTCCCTGTGCTTGAGGTGCCCTGCGTTACAACGTGAATGCCCACCCTGAGCTTTCTCTGTTATGAAGGACAATGGGGTGAACTTTGGAAGGCCGCTGTGAATGCTTGGTGTCGGTGGCAGAAAATCTGCAGCAGAAGACTTGCAATAAAAAAAAAAAAAAGCAAGGAGGCTGGTTATAAATATGCAGGAGTTAATAATGTCAGACCTGTCATTGTCCTCCAGACTGTGACAAACACACAGCCCCCAGATGGAAGGAGGAGGACTTTCTTCTTCTTCTCTGAAGACAGGCAGCCCAGATGCTTAACGGCTACAGTGGAGTCGGGGTGTTAAGTACACTTAGGGCCAGCAGGGGGAGTGCCAGCTAGCTGAGGACTTGCCCTGTGTGTCACCCTCACATTGAGGAGAGGAGGTCCAGGGGCACTGGGAGCTGCTGGGGGGGGGGGGGGCACTCTACCCTGATGCTGTATTTAATCCGTCTTTGGCTGTAGTACCAAGTCCATCACTGGGCACACTTCAAGTGCCCACTCCCAAACTCCAGGAAATGATCCAAGGACCTTCTCCTCTCATTTTGTCTTCCCTGAATAAAAGGCTGCGACTCGCGTCAGGGATGTGCTGTCGGCTTACGCCGCTAAAGAGAGTTGTGCTTTAGGCTTTGTCACACAGTAGCACTGCCTATAAACGGAAGGCAGATATCATAATCAACAGTCGCTTTCAAACAAAAGCACCGCACGCCATCGGATCACCTGATTTATGTGTAAAGCTGCAGAACGCACTCACTTTCAGCCAACTCAGCAACATTTTAATTGCTTCTGGTTCAGCGCTGTCACTCGGTGCCACCGCTCAGTTGTCCTACACCTGCATTAACATAACTGAAGAGGAAATGAGAAGTAGGGTACCACCACCCAAGTGATTTGAGAGGATGACAGCCCATAAATCAGGAAGGTAATTAATAAGCAGGCAGCCATGTCATTCCGGCAAAGGCGTTCATTCCAAAAATAGTTACGTGACGGTCTTGATGCCGGTAAGCCAGTCACACTCTGGGGGTGACGTTTACTGTTTCAAGTTTAGCCCCTCGGCAAGAGGAAAAAATAAATAAATAAACACTGTATCCAATCTGGAAAATTTACAAAAACTATTTGGGCACATAAAGGAGCCGTTAGATATCAGCACTAAGCAGGTAGCCAGCGAAACATCGCACTTGATTTGTACGAACAAAATGGCGGAGCGGAACTCCGGAGGTGGGTGGGATACGGAGGGGGGAGGAGTAAAAAGGACTTTAAGAGCGTCGCTGCTCGTTCTAAGACCACCAGCAAGAGGAGCACGACAAACAGAGTCCCGCGTTATGTGATGCCGGCTTATGATCATATTGTATCAAGTTCATTGAATTTTCATAACAGTTTTAATTCAGTTTTAACGTTTTTTTGAAACCCTAGTAAAATTTATTCCTATATTTTTTGCTGCTGATACACCACTACAAGTTTAAACTTTCCTTACAAATAGCGAAATTACGCCATATATGGCAACATTCGCGCCCCCTTTTTTGTTACTTCGTGCCCCCCGCCCCACAGTTTGAGAACCGCTGCATTATGGACATATTTATTCAATTGTTTATAGATTTTTTTTCTATATCTGATTTATTTTAGTATGTATTGGCTGCTGTAACAATGCATTTTCACCTGGTGATCAAACAAGTATTTATCTGTTATAAAGTGCCTTTCAAATCAATTAATATCATTTTATTGAGTGCTTTTCACATCAGTTATATAGTGCCTTCCCTATGTAGCTATCTAATGTAATATATTGCCTTTCATTTAGGTGGATATCATTTTATATAGTGCCTTTCATATCTATCTATCTGATGAAGTGTCTTTTTATATCTACTTACATACCTGTTGTATAATACCCTTCACATCTACCAGTCTATTTCTCACTCAATCTACTACATATAGTGCCTTTCACATGCATTTATCTATCTGTTATATAGTGCCTTTCATTATCTGTGTGTCTCTTATGCATATTATACTGTATAGCTCCTTTCAAAATGTATCAGTCTATTCATCGATTTATCTGTTCATTCTATGCACCATTCAAACTCTATTATAATTTATAGTGCCTTTCATCATTTATCGATCCCTATGTATTATTTAGCTCCTTCCCATCTATTTAGCCTTTCATTATGTATCTCTCTCTCTCTCTGTCTGTTACATAGCTTCTTTCAAAATCTCTCTTTTATATAGTGCCTTTCATTATCTGTATGACTCTTCTATATTGCATACTGTATAACTCCTTTCAAAATCTATCTACTGTATCTATTCATCTATTCAATCTATGCACCTTTCAAATTCGATCTATTATTAAATAGTGCCTTTCATCATTTATCTGTCTCTATGTATTATATAGCTCCTTTCATAATCTATTATATAGTGCCCTTCATATCTATATATATGTTAATATAATTTTATATTGTGCCTTTCGTATCTCCCTCTCAGATGTATAGTGTGTTTTTATATATACTTACTTATCTATTGTATGGTACTTTTCATATCTACTAGTCTATCAATTACTCAGTTATTTTCATCTTTCACTCTGTCTTTTACATTATAGTGTATGTCTGTTACATTATCTGTATGTCTCTCTATATGTTAGACTGTACAGCTGCTTTCATTATGTATCCATCTATTCATCCTATGCACTTTTCAAATTCCATCTATTATTACATAGTGCCTTTCATTACTTATCTATCCCTATGTATTATTTAGCTCCTTTCATAATCTCTCTTTTATATAGTGCCTTTTATTATCTGTATGTCTCTCTCTATGTTATACTGTACAGCTCTTTTCAAAATGTATCTACTGTATTTATTCATCTATTTATTCTATGCACCTTTCAAATTCCATCTATTACTATACAGTGCCTTTCATCACTTATCTATGTCTATGTATTATATAGCTCCTTTCATAATCTATCTATTATATAGTGCCTTTTATTATCTGTATGTCTCTCTATATGTTATACTGTACAACTGCTTTCATTATGTATCCATCTATTCATCCTATGCACTTTTCAAATTCCATCTATTATATAGTGCCTTTCATCACTTATCTATTCCTATGTATTATATAGTGCCTTTCATATCTACCTATCCTCTTTAATAAAACCCCTGTGTGCGTCCAGTGTCCGTGTGTGTCTTCTGGTGAAGTACCCATGCGCGGGGCACGGTGCGCTGCTTCAAAGGCCGCCTGACGCGTCACACAAGACAGAGAGGGCGGGACCTATAAAATATCGTGCGGCAGATCCAATCGGATTTCGGTAAATGAGGTAAGACCTAAAACATAACACACGAAAAATCCAATCGGGTACTGAGACGCGGAGACTAGCTTCCCCGTTGTTGTGCAAGTGTTCACTCTGAGGATGTCAGATTTGCGATTAAGAAAGCTTGGCCCGGTAAAGTGTAAAGTGTCAGTCGTTGAAGGGGTTTTCCTAAATATACGAATTTTCATGATATTACAATACAATGACTTTCAAAAATAGATTTATTTTCGCGCACATTACATCAGTTGCAGGGGAGAATCGGCAGATTGCCCACCGTTGTGATAGAAAATTAAATGCATATTATGGACAGCAAAGCCAGTATTACTGTCAGAGAATATTACAGGCATTTTACGGAAAAAATTTACTGAGGTCAAGGTCCCTTGCCATTTAATATAGACTGTTCCTACTAATGTTTATGGACTACTGTTCTAGCGCCCGTTAATGTCTAGTATATATATAATTCTATATTGTGCCTTTCATGTCTATCTCTCAGATGTATAGTGTATTTTTATATTTACTTACTTATCTATTGTAAGGTACCTTTCATATCTACCAGTCTATCCATCACTCAGAGCTTTTCATCTTTCACATTATAGTGCCTTTCATGTGTATCTGCCTTTTATATAGTGCCTTTCATTATCTGTATGTCTCTCTCTATATGTTATACTGTACAGCTCCTTTCATTAAGTATCTTTTCACCTTTCAAATTCTATTATTTTATAGTGTCTTTCATCAGTTTTCACTCTCTGTGTATTATATAGCTCCTTTCTAACTGTATCTCTGTTGCTTTTCTTATCTCTATTTGTTTCTTTCATAATCTATCTAGGACACAGTATCTTTCATATTCTGTCTATTTATCTGTTATATAAGGGTTTTAAAATCTATCTCTTATTGTATAGTGCCTGTCATGGTCTAGCTCTTCCTCTGATATAGTCCCTTTCATAATCCATCCATCGATCTAATAGTAAACGTTACCTGACAAGGGGCTCGGCGTTACGGCCTCACTCCTTTGTGGCGGATTGCACGACGCGGCACATCGCGAGTCCCACCGCAGAAGCTTCGGAGGGTCACTGGGTTCAGAGCAGAGGGCGACAGCACAATTCGCGCAACGGGCCCCGGTCACACATACTGCAGCCTCGGGTTCAAGTGCAATGCAACAATGAACTGCACACCCCTAAAAGTCAGTAAGTGTGCGAATAGCAGAACGGGAGCAGAGACCGAAGTGTCGTCTACACAAACAGACTCCATTCTTTTGATACAAAGGGGATTTCACATTTTCGGGAAAGGTGCACAAACGGCTTCCCACGATAACACAAAGAGCAGGGGACCAAGCAGAAACAAATTTCAAAACCTCTCAAATCGTCACACAAGACCCTGTATTGAAAACGAAAATGTATGGAAGAATAGGTGAGCTACTGGGGGCTGAAACAGACCACGCAGTACCCCACGTCACCTCGTCCACGTCTACAACCTCCCTTTGTAAAGGACGGATGTGCAAACGGTAAAGGTGGGCGACGCACAGTCGTTGAATTTATCAAAAACGGAGCGTTTGCACGTGTCTATGCGATGGAATCAGAGTTAAATGGAGGTAACCAGCCTGCACTTTCCCTGAACTTTGAAATGAAGTGTGAAAGATGACAGCAGTGATGAGTGCTTCGACCGGGATTGGGGGGGGGGGGGGGGGGGGGGGGGGGGGCAGCAGGATAATCAGCTCCAGTGTGTTGTCTGACCGAGATAACAAACACCAGGAGAGAAAGAAATGGCTCAGCTCCATTCAAAAGGAATGAGCGCTTCATCATCGAATTGAAAGAAATAAATAAATTTACGAGATAAGATGAAAGCCTGGCCTGGTGGGGGCGATGATGTGTGTCATATGAGATCTGGGGTGGTCTGAGGCTTCAATAAGCTGGTAGGCCTCAATTTTCAAAGTGCCTAAGGGGGCTCGATAGATGAGTGCTGGAATGGGAATAACCGCAAACGCACTCCTCCTGAACAGCCTTTGGTGTGACGAATGGAAAAAGTGAACTTTTCAGGGGGGAGAAATCAGGAGGCTTTGAATCTAAATACACATTTGTTTTTAGTTTTATTTTAAGAAATGTACACTGAATCAAAGAGTAGAATTGGGAAAGGCGATTTTCTGGGTCAGCTGGGACTTCGATAAAATGTAGTCATGAACACCAAAACAAAGTCTGAATTAGCATCAGCCGGCCTAATTTGAAGCGTTCGTAAGAAATGTACTGAGCCTCTTCATGAGGCACAAAATAAATAAGAGTAGTAGTGCCAGAATAGTTGAAATATTAAAATGTTTAAACTTGAAATATTCTCAATTAACATAGAAATGTGTCATTTTTCACCTTCTGGTGGAGGTCCATAGAAGGCTAGAGCCCAATTAAAGGATCAAAAATCAAAAATAACTTCATATTCATAACCGCAGACCCTGAAATAGTCTAAAATGATACCCAACATGCTTATGTTTAAAATCGGTCATTTCTCACCTCTGATGGAGGTCCACGGGGGGCTAGATCCCAGGTAAAGGGTCATAAAATAATCAAAAACAACTACATATTCATAACTGTAGACCGTGAAATTGTCTAAAATGATACCCAACATGCTTATATTTGAAATTGGTCATTTTTCCAATGGACTCCAACTATGGACCTTAGAGCTCCACGCTATTGAGGAGGTTGTCACTTTATACGAGATGTTATGAAAAGACTGATGATTATTAGGGGAAAGGAGTTTACAAGACGAGGTAATTGGTATGACAACAGGTACAGCCAGTGGCGTAGCTCGAGTTCGTGCTGCTTGGAGCGGGGTGGTGCTTCAATCTGCTGCCCTTCAACATATCTGAATAAGTTAACCTATTTAAATAGAAAATTAAAATGATGTATAGAGAAAAAATTCAGATACATTTTGCATTTGCATAGATTTATTCATATATGGAGAAAAAGCAATCATTTTTCACATACAATCTGCTCTATATATATATGTTACGGCCAAAACCCAAAAATCGGCCAAATCGTGAAATGGCCAATGTCTCTGTAAATTGATCGGCTAATGTCCAATCTTTTCCTTGATTTCGGGATTTGGCCAGCCAGTTTGTGAAACAGCATGCGGCGATCGGCCAAAGTCTGAAGAAAAAAAACATGAGCAGCGATTTGTTACGCACTTAGTAGTGCAATTGCATCGAGTGTAGCCTTGGCGGCTCTTGTTCAGAAAGTGGACGCCACTTGGTTGTTTCACAATTATTAAGATTAGGTATACAACTAGGTTTCACATTTCTGTTATCATTTTAGCCCTAAAATAGTGACTTAACATCAGGGACCTATTTTATCGACCTTAAGGTTAGTGTTTGGGCGAGGGGAAGGCCGTCTCAAGTGGCGCCCACTTTCTAATTCGGACTTTGGCCACACCTCTCGGCCAAAATGCGAAATGGCCGGCCAATTCGGGAACTGGCAGAACTTCGGGTTTTGGCCGTAACATATATACATATATACATTATATATATATACTAGACAAAGAGCCCGTTTCGACAATGTAAGATGAAACGGGCACGAGTGGGATAGTAATAAGTATAAGCACCACAAACCTGATATAGGTGTATTGAATGAATGCGTAATTGAATCAGAATGCATAATTAGGCCTCGAGCTGTAGTCGAAATCGCCTTTCAGGCCTCTAGAGCTTTAATCGAAGTCGCCTTTCTCTTTGAATTTTTGCGGCCGTAAATCCGCCGCCTGCCGCGATGTTGGGGTTGGATGTCGGTCGAAGTCGCCTTTCTCTTTGAATTTTCGCGGCCGTAAATCCACCGCCTGCCGTGATGTCGGTCTCGTAAGGTTTTTTCGGGCAGCTGTGCAGAAGGCGACTGCGCATTCAGCTTCGGACGGACGTGAGTGAGGAGGCAGGTGAATTATGTATTAAGATATATATTACATAAAATCCTAAGCCTAAAAGTGCAACGATTTTATGTGATGTTGTTATGTCACGTTTTTTGTCATGCTTTAAATCAGGCTTATTTTAAAACCTACATATATATGTTTGGTATCATTCTTTTCAGAATTTATTGAACTTTAATGCGATGTTGTTAGTTTTTACGATTCTTATTCTGTTTTTAAATTATAAACTAAATAATATCAAGAACTCACTATTTAACCACACCCGGGGCCGGAGAAACAAAAGACAAAGAGTAGGACAGCTGCTGTGCCGGCTTTTAAATGTTCGAAGTGCCACGTGAGATGCCAGCAGCTGATCAACACCGTTTAAGAGGGGGTTTGGAAGGAGTGACCGTATCTCCTTGGGGTGCGTTCAGCCCCCGTCTTCACAACACGAGCGGCAGAGACGGGAAGTGGCTGGCGACTGAAGCAAGCAGGGGGAACCCCCTAGTTATTTATAAGCATCAACTAGACAAGAATGTCGTATAGACGCATTGATAAGCCCGGTTCTAATTATCTATACATATTAATAAAAGGCAAAGCCCTCACTGACTCACTGACTGACTGACTCATCACTAATTCTCGAACTTCCCGTGTAGGTGGAAGGCTGAAATGTGGCAGGCTCATTCCTTACAGCTTACTTACGCGTAGAATTTCGAAATGAAACCTGCCTAACTTTTGTAATGGTCATAACTGGAACATGTTTTTTGTCCATATACTCTAATGGAGAAGGCGGAGTCATGTATCGCGTCATCACGCCTCCTACGTAATCACGTGAACTAAAAACAAGGAAGAGATTTACAGCACGAGTCAAATGCGGGAACGAAGGTAAATGACGTTAATTTTTGAGTGTCTTTTAATACTGTGTAAGTATACATATTAACACATGTGCAATTAAGCGTGTGCATTTACGGGGTGATTTCTCAGGCTTAAAAGCTCGCCTTTTACTAAAAAGGTAAATGCAAAACTATTTTCAATCATTCTATGATCTGCTTCTCACAACTGAAGGCACCGTGGCTGATGTTACGTCACTTGCTCGCCAACCATAAGCGTTTCCTGGTAGGTAACCAGCCACTCACTTCACTCCCTTACGGGAATCGAACCTCTGAGGTTTTCTTTTGTTCTTAATTAAAATTTAAAAGCAATACTTCACCGCTGCTAAGCCCCTCTAGCGCTGACGTCCGAGGTTCGATTACCGTAAGCAAGTGCAGTGAGTGTGTACGCCTGATGAGCCAAGAATAAGGGGGAAAGACGTGTCGCGTACTCTTTGCATTATTTGACAGTAAACTATTTTCAACCATTCTATGATCTGCTTCTCACAACTGAAGGCACCGTGGCTGATGTTACCTCACTTGCTGGCCAACCATAAGCGTTACCTGGTAGGTAACCAGCCACTCACTTCACTCCCTTACGGGAATCGAACCTCGGACGTCAGCGCTACAGGCAAAGCCCCTAAAATTGCGCCACGGCGTGTGGTTTGTTTATTTGACAACATGTAGATCGGGGTAATTACATTCACGGCATTCGTAGTCTGATTCACAATCTGATTGTATGGGTGGTTTACCTACCAGGTAACGCTTATACTTGGCCACCAAGTCAGGTCGAAGTGATCACTCGAGTGAAGGCAGCTTCACAAAAAAACAGATCCTTAACAAATTGTTATTAGTATATTTTCCCTCAATTTAAAAAGGTTTTGTTTTCTTCTTAATAAAAATTTAAAAGCGGTACTTCGCCGATGCGAAGCGCGGGGATTTGACCGACTGACACATACAGACATATTCATGAGTGCAGGTACTTTGGAAAGAAAGCACCGTGTAAACCTAAAGTTTAAATTAAGTTCATAGACCTACAAAAGGTTGCCATTGATTTGAGGCAAGATTGCTTTTCTTCTGTACAACTATACGTTGCATTCTCAAGAGTGTGCTTGCACGGCTTCGGATATAGATATATATATATATATATATATATATATATATAGATATATATATATATATATATATATATATATATATATATATATATATATATATATGTCTATATATAAATATGTAAGCTTATAAGTACTGCCTTACTTGTGTTTAAGAAAGGAAGATGTAATGATACTTGATTTAAACGATTCCATGTCTTGGTGGGTTTGCGTAGCTTATTGTCAATATCTTTACACCTGTTTTTAAGACTTATTGACTGAAACGGGCTTTCACGAAAAAAGTTAGGGCTTTGCTACAGGATACACCCTCCACAAGTTAAGCAAGTAAAAATAAAATATATATTTCTGTTTTATTTAAACATATCCATTTTACTTTTTTTGTATCTCTTTAGTAATATTTTAGTGTAAAAGGATAACCAGTATTTAAACCTTTTATGTTACTTTATAAATTTATTTTACACAATGTTGAAAAATTAATAAGAAAGCTACATATTTGGGCAGCTGCTGCTTTAATTTTCAATGAAATGAAAAAAGCTCTCCAAGAGAAAACGTCAATGAAGAAGAAACAGTTTGCACTAAAAATGAGAAACCCTCATTTATAAAGGTTTGCTGCAGATGACTTAACTGAAAATAAATGAATAGTTCCTATGTGTATAATACATATTTATCTATTTTACTTATGCCTTTATTCCAGCAACTAGCAACATCTGAGGTACAATTTGTTACATTACTTTTGTTTTTTGCAGCACAGGCAAGTGAAGTGACTTCCTCAGGGTCACACAGTGGTGTCAGTACCAGGATTTGTACTGACAAGCTCCGGGTTTGCTGAAATATTACTGAAGAAAGAAAAAAAACGAAAACGGGCAAATGGGGCTATGCATACAAATGTCCATCCATCCATTATCCAACCCGCTATATCCTAAATACAGGAGCCAATAAGTAGATATGTATATATACAGTATATATATATATATATGTGAATGTATGTATGTATATATGTATGTCTATATTTATATCTATATATATATATATGTAGATATGTAAATTTGTATATGTATATATATATATATATATATATATATATATATATATATATATATATATATATATATATATGTGGATGTGTATATGTATATATATATGTATATGTAGATATGTGTATATGTAGATATGTATATATATGTATATATGTTTATGTATATATATATATAGTTACATAACCTGTTTAACACACTACTTCTCCACTGCGAAGCGCAGGTATTTTACTATATATATATATATATATATATATATATATGACAGCAACACTCATAACAATAACACAATTACATATATATATATGTAGATATGTATATATATATGTGTATATATATGTAGATGTGTATATATGTAGATATGTAAATATTTATGTATATATATGTGTCTGTGTGTGTATATATATATATATATATATATATATATATATATATGTGTGTGTGTATGTATATGTGTGTGTTTATGTATGTGTGTATATATATATGTTGATATGTGTATATATATATATGTATATATATATATGTAGATATGTATATATATGTATATGTATATATATGTTTATGTGTGTGTGTGTGTGTATATTATATATATAAAAGACAGCAACACTCATAACAATGACAACACAATTACATTGACAATCATGTTACGTTGTTTTTAAAATGTTTCCTTTACATTTTCATAACCTCTTTAACGCACTACTTCTCCGCTGCGAAGCGCGGGTATTTTGCTAGTTAGTTTAATATAATTACGCGGCGAAAACCTGAACCAGTTTGGCGTTCAAGTGATAGGTGGGGATGTTTTCTTGGCAGAGCAAGAACGCATTCGGATTGATAAAGAAACGAAGTTATAAATTGTAAATTAGTTGTTTATATTCCTAGAAGTTATTCTCAGTGTAATGTTTAGGTTTATTTTTGTTATTGCCTCATAAATTTCAACTGCCGTGTCTGATGGCATCACAAAAGGACAATCTGAAAATTATTTTGGAAGCATTTGTGGATAAAAATGAGAGAATTTAACTTTTTTCATTCATGAGTGATATTTTTGCGAACCCTGCTGCTTACACACGAATTCTACTGAGCCCTTTGGCCAATAATGCCATCCACTTCTAGCTACACCACTGGGGACAGCACGAGGTCATTATTATGAAGATAACGTGTAAAGTGGATGACGAGAAATATGTATGAAATGGGGATGTTCTGTGATTAGAATTGAATTAAAAAACGAACCACACGCAGACCACCGTGCTCAATTCGTGAAGTGAGACGGCTTTATGTGCTCTGCGATTGTTTCCTATGCTGTGCAATAAAGTCAAAATTCTGAGTGCCTTTCTGAAGGCTCTGCTCGTTTCTTTCTGACGATTTCTCCACCACACCATCTACTCCCAGTCCTGACCTTCCTTTTGATGGCAGCTCCGCTCTAGCCACCATTCTGTAAATTCGCCCCCCTCTCTCTGTCCTTTGAGACGACTCGCTTGGTGTTAAATACCACAAAGTTCAAGTATACCTGGGGGGATCCTCAAACCTTCTTCCTGTCTCTCTTGTGTTCTTTTACTTGGGGTATCGAGTGTTAGATGATGAGAGTTACAAGAAAAAAAGATGTAAAAGATTTTAGCAAAAGGCTGCAGCATCCACAATGTCAAACAATGAAGGGGTCCGAGTACTTTCTCAAGGGGCTATACAAACTTCATTCGTCCCGCTTTAAGCTCCTTATGGATGTTGGACTCGCTCGAGTCTCCTTATTCACAGATTTGAATCCACAGGTTGCAAAGTCCTTTGAAAGAAATGGCTGTTCTTTCTGGGGCGGGTGGCCATTATAGCAATATGAAATATTTTCAGAGTTCGTTTTTTATGTCAGGAAAGGTTGAAAGGGGAATTGCTCCTACAGTTTTTGTAACATTATGATTATAATTATTAATGCCCATTACTTAAGCTTTAACGACCAGCACGCTGCTTCAGAAGTGGAAGTTAATGGCTTGTGGAGGTGGAAAGGTTGAAAGTTAGAAAGCCGAGTGCTTTAGCAATCAGCCGAACACCAGGTAACGGCCCAGCCATACTTAACCTTCACTCTCATTTGTTTGAGCATTTGATTTTTCCGAAGAAGGATTTCATTTTGATTAGCACTCCAGGGTTGAAAGCTCACAGTTGGCTCTGTACAGCAGAGCCAGTGTTGGCATTGCTCTCGATTGGTAGGGGGTCTTTTTATAACTGAGTGCTACACCGTAGTCTGTCTGTGGGAAGTGGGGGCAGTGGGAGGTCTCAGGGGAGGGGGGGGGGGGTGCAGGATTTAGGAGGGGATTGCTGGAGCTGGCTCTGGGACACCTTTATTATGTCTGCACACAGACTGAGCTTAAGAGCGAACCAGGAGGTAAAAAGTAAAAGGGGTCAAAACCAGGAGATCAAGAACATGGGCGCCAAAGCCCAAAACACCTGGGGGGGTTACCAAATGAGACCAAAAAAAAAAAAAAGGAACTCTTGGGGGGGAATTCCGAACCCGATGCCTGGTGTCAGGCATGCGTGGTTATGGATCACCCTCTCCAGGCTGAGAGGGGTGCTGGCGCCAATCTTCTCCTCTTAAATTTCCTCCACGGTACAGAGAAGACACCCAGTGAGGGCAACTGAGGAGACTCGAGCGCATCACAGAGCAAAAGAATGAAGAGCTGAACACAAGGATTTGAAAAATACTGAAATTCTTCAAATGCTGCTACTGTAATGTTTTAAAAAATGGGGTTTTCAGTACAGTTATACCACACAGCCATATCCTATGTACTGATAGATAGAATTTAATTTTAGTGTAGTAGGCAATATAGATAGATAGATAGATAGATAGATAGATAGATAGATAGATAGATAGATAGATATTATTAGTGTAGTAGGCAGGATAGATAGATAGATAGATAGATAGATAGATAGATAGATAGATAGATAGATAGATAGATAGATAGATAGATAGATCCTAATTTTAGTGTAGTAGGCAGGATTGACAGATAGATAGGTAGATACTTATTATTAGTGTAGTAGACAGATAGATAGATAGATAGATAGATAGATAGATAGATAGATAGATAGATAGATAGATAGATAGATAGAGCCTAATTTTAGTATAGTAGGCAGGATAGATAGATAGATCCTAATTTTAGTATAGTAGGCAGGATAGATAGATAGCAGCTGATCCTAAAAATAATGCAAACAAATCGAATGACTTGAAAGAGTCGATGCACTTATACAGGTAGTTCAAAAGAACTGATTCAGTATAGAAAATCAAAATGCCCATCACTATGCCACAGTGCACAGCATCTCAGAACGATGGATCACGTTTGAGCATGACACAACAATGACCTAAAGTGTACAGCCAAGACCACCCTGGAGTGGCTCTGGGACAAGTTCTTAAGAGTATCCGGACTTTAGCATACAATTGAATGGCACCTGTGAGGAAAAAATGGAATAAACTGCCCAAATCCAGGGTGTGATGTGGAAAGCTTGTAGAGACCTCCCCAAGCTGCAGATGCTGCCAAAGGGGCTTCTACAAAGTACTGAACTAAGGGTCTGACTGCCAAAGGGAGTTCTACAAAGTATTGAATGAAGGGTCTGGATACTTCTATGATGAGGGGGATTTCAGGTTTGTGAACCTTTCTTACAACACATTTTCATTTTGGCATTATGGGATGTAGGTTGACAGGCAAAAATGGCAAAAGTATCCATTTAAAAAGAAATTTACAGCAAAGTAAAGTGTGTAGATAGTGCAGGGGGTCTGAAGACTTTCTGAATCTGCTGTATCTACTGGAGAATGAATTAGGTTGTCTACATATCTTTAAATACTTTTTTATTACACGAATGGTTCTGAATTTAGATGAAGCAGAGACAGTATCATCTCTACACTGTTCAGCCCTGAGCACTTCACGGTGGTCTAACGCAGCTGCTTGATCTCCTCCAAGGCACCGACGGCATGCATTTTCATTGCAATTTGCTTGTGCTGAACAAACATGGAGTCCAGGTGTGCACTCGGACTCGGAGCCGTTCTTTACACAGGCCTGTTGTTAGAGCAGACACACTCTGAGGGTCTTTGATTAGTCAGTTAGCTGGCTGAGACGTCTCGTCTCATTTCGTGCTCCTCGTGGAGACTGCAGCAGCAGAGATTACTTCACAGACTATTCCTGAGGAAGCTCCGACCATCTGTCAGCGATAAACCCCATGTTGGTCCATATTATTACATTTTTCTTGACAGTTACGCACACGGAGGACTAAGGAGGTTGCAGTCATGTAGGTTTGTGCCTAATCAAAAAAATCAGCTGCCAACAGAGTTGAGGAGTTTGGAGGCATTTGACGGAGAGACTGTGACAGAAAGGAGGCCTGGACTGGGAAGCAACACGCCTGCAGGTGGCTTTGTGTTCCGCCAGCAGAAATCTTTTATACATCCAGCTGTTCTCTAAACCAGATTACGTAGGTTGCACTGAATGCAGGGAGGCCTACTGGGCAGCAGTGGCTCTGTGGCGAGAACATTCTCCGGTATGGATGTCTAGCACTGGAACAACTTGGAGGCATAAAAAGTTTGGAAGAACTGCAGTAATGGAAATGAAACCAATAAAAGGAGAAATCCAAAGGAATGCTCAGGAGGTGGGCAAAAAGGTCAGAACCAGATGGCACAACCTCTGGTGTCGAGACAGAAACGAAAGCAACAAAAAGCACTCAAGACCCCCAGAATGACAAACTGGATTTTGCGGAAACCAAACATCCCATTGACGCAAAGTATTCAGACCCTCCGCTATGACACAGGTGCATCCCGTTCTCTTGATCGTTGCTACGCCGTGTTTGGAGTCCACCTGTGGTCAATTCAACTGATCGGTTATGATTAGGAGAGGCACACGCCTGCCCCTAGGAGGTCCCACAGGTGAGCAACAACCAGGCCATGAGGTCAAAGGAATTGCCCAGAGACCTTAGGGACAGGATTATGTTGAGGCCACCAAACAATTCTTCAGCATTGAAGGCCCCCCTGAGGACACAGTGGCCCTCCATGATTCTTAAATGGAAGACGTTTGGCGCAACCACAACTGTTCCCTGAGGAGGCCAAACTGGGCAACAACTGGGAGAGAAGTGCCATGGTAAGAGAGTTGACTAAGCAGCTGATGGTCATTCTGGCTGAGCTCCAGAGAACCTGTGTGGAGAATGGAGAAACTTCCAGAAGGACAACCAGCACTGCAGCACTCCACTGATCTGAGCTTTATGGCTGAGTGGGTCAGACGGCAGATGAATGCCAGCTTGGAGCTGGCAAAAAGGGCACCTAAGGGACACTCAGACTATGCGATTCCTCACCACAGGAACTTTGTTCTCGAGGAACCAATGAGTTTCTGTATGAAGGATGCCCAGGGTTCTTTAATGACCACAGAAAGTCAGGACTTCGGTTTTACGTTTCATCTGAAGGACGGTGCCATTGTCCCCGTCACTGCACTGGGGCATTGGGATCCACATTCACAACACAGGATAAGCGCCCCCTGCTGGCCTCACCAACAGCAACCCAAGCTTTTCATAGTTAGCGTGTTGGATGGGAGATCATCTATCTCTCTCACGTCATCACCACCTGATAGCTCATGTGTGGTGAGCACACTGGTGCAGGAACGACAGCTATCTCATCATCAAGGTGGATGCTGCATATTGGTGGTGGTTGAAGTGGCACCCTCACTATAAGAAGGTGAAAAGTTTGACAAATGAGAGGAGACCATTCAGTCCACCGAGGCCTGTTTGTTCAGCTAACAGCTAAGCCGTCCCAATGTCTCATCCAGATTCTTCTTAAAGGTTCTTGAGGTCTCTGCTTCAACTCCATGTTTGTTCCCGAGTCCCACAACTCTTTGTGTAATGAAGGGCTTCCTGGCTTCAGTCCTAATTGCACCTCCCTTTTATTTCCACCGATGTTCTCGAGTTTGTGATTCACCGTTAAGTTATCGATGCCTCTGAGGATTTTAAAGACCCGCTTTAGGTCCCCACGTAGTCTCCTCTGCTCGAGACTAAACAGATTTACTCTAATTCTCCGAGTCTATCAGAGTAGGACTTGATCTGCTTTTCATATTTCTTGTTTTTGAACTCAAGGCATTGTGGTGTAAAGCTAAATAATAAACGAATCTGAGTGCGGCTCCCGAGTGTCGCGTCTCGTTAATCCGTCGCCTTCATTTGCATTGCGCAGGTTGAAGGTGTACTGGCTGACTTTATGTCTCTTTCCTCAGACTCCTCTGTGTTTCAGAAATGAGGATGATTTTCATAATAAGAGATTAGAGGAAGCATCCATTTAAAGATTTGCAAGTAATTAGGGAGACGAAGATCAAACCGCCAGATAACAGCAGCAAAAATCATTTCATTGGAAAAGGAGGATTTGATTTCAAAAACAACAACGTGAGGTTTCTGTAAACCGACTCAAACGGGGTGGGCAGCATTTTGAAAGTGATGGACCAGAAAATGAAACTGAATGGGTGAGGAAGTCATCTGTTATTCGTTTCTGACACGTTTATTTTCATTCCGTCCCTAAAGCTCATTCGGGTAGCTCATAGCTAAGTTGTCACGTTATCTCGTCCACCCAAAAATTCTATTTTTTTGTTACTTACCCCATGTAGTTTATGGACGTTTTCATGCAGAACAAAGTTTGTGATCTAATAGGTGTCAATGGGAAGCAGCTAAAAGCCTCAAAGGGAGGTAAAATTGGCCCTAGTGTGTGCTTGGTGTGTTTGCGTGTGTCCTGCGGTGGGTTGGCACCCTGCCCGGGATTGGTTCCTGCCTTGTGCCCTGTGTTGGCTGAGATTGGCTCCAGCAGACCCCCGTGACCCTGTGTTCGGATTCAGCGGGTTGGAAAATGGATGGATGGGAGGTAAATTCCATTACAGACCAGTGTGACGATTGCAGGTTCACTGCATGCTCCCATCTTCTGTCTGGGAGCCCTTGAACCCAACACTGTTGGTATTGTCACAACAATGGAGCAAGGGGATGGTGTACAAAAGTGCAAAGTGCTTTCATTAAAACAACAATCAAAAACAATGTTCAAATTAAATAAAGTGCAGTGATTCAAAAAATCATAAATAAATAATCCATTAAAAGCAAGTGAAAAACAAACGTGGAGGTTAAAATCCATTAGAAAAAAATCTTTAAAACAACGAGGTTAAAATAATGCAGGAAGCAATCTTTTAAAACCAAAACACAAAGCCCGGTGTCTTCTTTTGACCTGGCGGCTCCCCTGCTTCTCCCGTCTGGGCTTCTCAACAGGGGAGTCGCCCTACTGTACATGCAGCTGACCTTCTCTCTGCCTGCTTCAGCTGATTGGCTCCGGTAGGCTCCTCCAGACAGCGACTTGGGTTCCACAGCGACCAGGGTGCCCACGCTGGGGAATACACATCCCAAGTCCAGACTCCCACTGCCTCCTGTGGAGAGTCATCCTCCTTCCGGTCACTCCTGCTCTTCGCTATAAACTCAGCGGGAGCGACCACTACGACTACTCCCCGGGTGTCAGCCCAACACCCAGGCTCCCTGTTCAGCTGCACGCGAGCCTGCACTCGCTCGCTGTCCCGCACCGGCTGTCTCTCTCTCTCTCCACGGCTTCCTGCTTTCTTCCTGCAACCTCCGTTCGTTCTCTTTCCTTTCTTCATCCTCCTTAGCCGACTCGCACTTCTATTTATGAAGGGAACGTGGTAGTCGTGGCAATCAGCAGCTCCTGGGAACAATTACGGATGTGGACCGCCTCTCACCTGTGCACTTAGGTGAGAAACGCCCACACCACGAACTCCTCAGGAACCGCTTCGGCCACACACCACCACGCCCCCTCGCTAAGCCGCGAGTACGGCGATTATTTATTAAAACTGGCCTTTTTAACGGGAACTGTGGACCCGCTATACCACAACCAGGGGATGGCAGTGTGCACCGATCCTAAGGGCTCATTTATACTTCACACTCAGAACTCGTATGCGCCCGCATCATGGCCGCCACGCGTTCTGAGCGTTCATTTGATGCGTCCTCTGAGCAGGTCCTTAGAAATTAACGCGACGCGTGCCCGAGTTGCAGTACCAGCAAAAAGTCGGAATGTGACGTCAGAGTCTCTGTTTACTACCTACATGTGACAGAAAGCCACTTTACGGATCCTACGAGATCGGTTTGCGCGCTTCGATATTTGATAAATGGTTCAATGTGGTGAAGCAAAATGCCGACATACAGATGTATTCATGGTGCTTTTATATTCAAGCGTCACATATTCCCGATCGTAATGACACGATACGTTTTAAAATTCTCACATACCGTCTTCTGTACCATCTTTTCTTCTAGGGCTTCCTCTGCTCCTGACAGCAGCGAATCGCCAGCAATAGATCGCCACACTGAGCACATTAAATGTATGATATTCCAACTCTCCGCACATTTACAATCCTTACATTTATACTTGATATCACTTTTATGATGAAAAGCATTAAAGTATGTATATTACATTTTACAGATAAATCGGTAATTTCGTTTAAATAATGAATACTGTTAATAATTACACACATGGGGTGACACAGTGGCCGAGCGGTAGCGCTGCTGTCTTGCAGGGAGTCACGTCGCTGATATTCCCTGCCTGGAGTTTACACATTTTCCTGCTGGGTTTCCTCAGTGTGCTCCGGTTTCCTTCCAAAGATATACAGATTTGGGGATTTGGTGTCGCCAAAATGACGCTAGTGTATGTGTGTGCTTGTATTCACCTTGGGATGAGCCGAGGCATCGTCCAGGGATTGTTTCTCACTCGTGCCCAATGCTTGCTGGAATGGACACATCCCTGGATTTAATCAATAAACATCCTTTTCAGAGATATTACGGTTAAGGTGTCAACGGAATTTAATGGGTGTTCCAGGCAATTCACAACACAGAGAAGCCGAGCATGTTCTCACCGTGATAATATCTCGCACTGCCACCTGGCAGATTCCTCCAGATTTACGTAAAGTACGCGTGCAAGTATAAACACTACAACGCTTGCGTAGCAGGAGTGTCCGCTGCAGCATGCGTCACGTTGCGTGAAGTATAACTCCGGCCTTACTCTTTTTCATCGGCAGGCCGACCACGGGAAATTTCGCCTGGATCCGATGACATCACTTCTGGTTCCGGGCTTGATGACGTTACTCCCGGTTCAGGGCCCAATGATGTAATTTCCGGTTACGGGCCCGAGAACGTCACTTCCCCTGCCTGACTTTAAAGCCGCCATGTTTTCCCTTGGACTAAAGTCTGTAAAACTCGGAACCAACCATCATCGTTAGGCAGCCTATTTTCAAGTATACGGGCGGCTGCCCCCAAACCTCATTCTGTGTCTGTCTTAATCCTTTCACAGTGGCCAACCTCGAACAACAACAAACAATATTAAAAGATTTAACTGAAACCCCTACAGAGAGAGAAGACAGATTATGCCATGATCGCGAAAGAAAGAGGCAAAAGCGTGCCAATGACACCCGATGACAGGTCCGTACGATTGCAAAACAACCATAATAGACAAACCCCAACAGAGAGAAAGGACACATTACGCATGACCACTTACTTGAAGCAAACATGAAGACCACTCAAATGACCTACATCGCTTTGCTCTTCAGAATGAAGTACCACTACATGCCCCCTCGACAAGCACAGGACGTCCTCATGATCCTCCTCTTCCTTACAACCATTTACACAACATATACGATTCTGATTAGTCTGCATCCTACACTTAGTGAATCATGGGTTTTGTTTTGAAATTTTGTTTCCCATGCAAAAATCAAATGCGGTGAGATGAAGGACCCAGTTCACGACTGGCAGCCGCGTTTAAACAGGGAGTCCTTCAACTGTGGTCATCCAACGCGCAGTGTAGCGTGCGCCAAGTCGCTAGTAGTAATAATAATTCTTTACATTTACATAGCACTTTTCTCACGACTCAAAGCGCTTCAGTGAGTGGGGAGCCACTTCAACCACCAGTAATGTACAGCATCAATCTGGATGAGGTGACGGCAGCCATTTTACACCAGTATGCTCACCACACCTGAGCTGTTTGGTGGCGAGAGAGACAGAGAGCCAATCAGAGACAGGGGATGATTAGGGGGCCAGAATAACTAGGCCATGGTGGGCAATTTAATCAGGACATTGAGACTTTATTAGATGTTTGGCTTCAGCGAGACTAGGGAATGCGTATGCCACATTAACAATGAGATCACAAAGGCAATTATCAACACAAATGTAAATCAGTGCCCAATCATATGAAAATTGTACCTCAAAATTTTCAAAATGTTCACTGCTACATTCTCAGATTTACACACGTTGGAGAACATTATCCAAATGATATGTTTTTGGTGGTTGAAACACCATTTCAGCATGAAGGTAAGGGAGAAATGAGTAATAAAGTGAGGACTAGGCCTTGTACTGGTGTCTCACTTCTCTTCCACCTTGTATGATAACACTGGTTTTGGAAATTGGATTAACAGTCAAAACCCCAGTATTACCACATGAATGCTGTCTGAAAATATTTTCAATTTTTCAGATGATGTAAATTTATAAATATTAATTGAATGTTTGGCTATTCCAGTTCCCACCAGTGTTCCTGGCTATTGTACTCATCAATTCAACGCTCGGGTTTTCTTTTTCCCCCCTGAAAATCCATGTAAAAATGCATTCAGCATTAAAAAATAATTTAAAGAAACCCACAGTGTACAAGTCTTAGAAGGTCAGGTAAATCGGTCAGTGCTGACCTCCAGATAATTAACTGCATACAGGATCAGAGAATTTACAGTACTTCTAAATTATTGAACATCTCCAGTGACTTCTCCTTCTGTCCCTGTTGTCTGCATCTCTGAAGCTTTTCCCAATTATTTTCCCTGGAAGCCTCTGCCCTGCGTCATGTAAAGCGTCTCTCCAAGGGTTTGTCCTCAATTAAAACAAAAAAGGCTCATGGGACGAATGCAACAAACATCCCCATCGGCAAAACATGCGTTTGGAGAACACATCGGCTCCCACGTGCCGTGAATAAGAGTCGAGATGGACCTCTGAAATGGCGGATCAAGAAAGTGGCTAGCAGTAGACAAGACAAGAAGAAAGGAAATTCTAATAGCGTTTAATAATTTTGTAACGATATGAACACTGTATTGACCATCTGGGTAGATTTAGACATATGAATTAAATATTTAACTGCAGTAAAAACTTGGATTGTGAGTTAACTTGGTCTGCAAGTGTTTGGCAAGACGAGCAAAATTTTTTAATAAATTTTAACTTGATAAACAAGCAAGGTCTTGCAATACGAGTAGTACGTATACGCTTTGTCTGCAGAGCGTCACATGATCACATCTGAGCTGATGGTGGTTCTCTCTCTCTCTCGCTGCAGGATTGTGGGTAATCGTGTCCCACGCTCGGTTTCAGTCGCCGTGCTTCACTCGTATAGTCAACATAAATACGAGCGTATGCTGCTTACTATAGCATCGTGACCATGTGTGTGTGTGTGCGTAAAGCATTTTTTAATTTTGTGTCCAAGTGTAGTGACTGTTCTTTAGTAACGGTACTAGATTAGGGAGATGTGTAAAATGTGGCAAAGAGTACAAAATTTTGTAGAAAAGCACCCCTCGAATAAGGCTGCAGCAGTGCAAGTGATGAATCTGTTCAACGACAAAGCAATGTCACATTTCTGCGAAATCTTCAAAAGGAGGCAAAAGCAGCTGTCACTGGAGAGGATCCTCGTTAAAGTCGCAAAAAAAATGAAAAAGAGCCAACAAAGAGCAGAGATTCCGTTAGTTAGAGTGAAAGTCGTCCAACACAATAACCCTCCTCTCTCTCATCTCCCTCACACCAGCCACGATTCTTTTCAAAGGTAAAGTGCGGATTAATTTGTTTTATGTATTTTTTATTTTATATTTTGTATTAATCATTTTTATATGAATATTGTTGGGTTGTGGAACGAATCATCGGAGTTTCCATTATTTCTTGTGAGGAAATTTGCTTTGATATACGAGTGCTTTGGATTACAATCACGTTTCCGGAACGAATTATGCTCGCAAACCAAGGCACCACTGTATTCTGGTGAATACTTTGCACCAGAGTATGGCATAACCTCAAACTGGATAAGCAGGTGCGAACATCCAGGGTCCGCTGTACGGCTATTCTGGTTACTGGCCTTGGTCTTTATAACTTCTTCATGTTACTGTGTCTCCCACAATCACAAGGTAAATCCATCTGTTATTGTAGCCACTCGAGACTCCCAGAGCTTATCCTAGCAGTACTGGGCCAACCCTAGATAGAGTACCATTTGCTATATGCCATCTAGCTATCTGTATATCAATTTTGAGTGTCGTGGGGAATGGATGGGCATCATAGCCGGAATGGAGGTTGGCACCCGGACTGAAAAGGAAGCCACAATGAAAGGACAAAAAGGCCTCTGCCGCCCAGAGTTATAGTCTTCCCCTGTTGTAGTGTCCTAGAGTGGCAGATGTTCAATTTAAAATTTTATTTTTTGCTCAATCAAACTGATTAACTTAATACTCACAGGGGCAAGCAACATCAAAGCATCTTCTCTTCTTGAAGCGTACCAGTAATCTATCACCTTAAAACATTTGTTTTCGACAGTTTGCCTCGTGCTGCGTTGATTACCTTATCACTTGGAAAGTGATCTCACTTTCGGCTTTGATTTTTGTTGATGTGTTTTCATCTTCTGGTCCTTCCTTTCTGCTCACTATAATCCTAAGAGACTACGTGTCTTCTAACACATATCCATTAACCTCCTTGCCATTAACCCTGAGCATCGGGCAGGCTCGGAAATTCTATCTTAAAATAAGATTTATTCCCAAATAGTAACCCGGGTTAACCCGTTCTATTCATATGTTACACCATTAACCCTGAATAGCGCTCGGGACAGAATTCTGCTGCCATCTTGTGGATGAAATAACATCACGCCACAAAATAAATCATGCATTTTTCAGTGCATTCTACAGAGAAAAACCTGGGGGTTGGTGGCAGAAATGGCACTCCAGCCACCACGAAAAAAATCTCACCCTGTTCCACTCCATCTGAAGTAGTGTGGTGCTGAGGTGGCTGCACTTGGGTCCTAATCTGGGATCCTGAGATGGTTTGTCATGTGGTGGGTGCAGCAATGCGCCGTATCAGTGCAGGCTCATAACCTCTCTCTCTCTCTGTCTCTCTGCCACTCTATGGTAACTCATCAATATTCATGAGTGGGGTGGAGCCTTTAACAAAAACTCACAATGGCGTCTAAATGAAGAAATGTAAAGCCAGTTTTAGGACAAATTGAAACTGAACCATTAGTTGAATCAAGTGATAGTCAGGACAATGTGAATTGGTCATCAGACATCGACACGGAGTGTGACATGAATGGCACTGTATGAGGCGATATGCACAGTCGCATGGACCTGCTGTGGGGTGCAGTAGCTGCATTGTCAAAAGACAAAATTATTACAATCAGGTGGAAGGACAGGAAAGACGTCAGCCCCCTCGGCCTTGTTCACAATGCAGCAGCTGTCAATGTTCATGTCAGAGGACACGTTGAGGTCACTAAGCCTTGTGCTGTGGTAGCCCACAATAACATGAGGTGCATGTCAATCGTCCAGATCAGGCGGTGACATTCTACCTACTCACAACCAAGCAATAAGAAAAATATTACAAGAAAAGTGTGCAAAGAAACATGTGACTACTGTCCAAACTGCAACACTGGTGTTCGTTTCCAAACATATCACCTGAAGGCCGTGTATTAATTTTGCATCGGTGCAGCAGCAGGAACTTGACGGACCTTTTCCACTGTAATTTTGCTATTAAACGGTTTTTATTAAAGAAATCCAACATAATTTTTGTACATTTATTCAGGGGGAAACGTAAAGCTAATGAAGTAAATTAACGTGTTCAATCTGGTACAGGGTCACAGCAAGAAACTATGAGAGCAAGCAGGAGCCAACACCGGCCAGGGTGCCAGTCGCTTTATGCAATCCATCTGTAGACTTCTCTTTAGTTATTGAATTTTGAATTTGGATGGTGGACTTACAGACCCCCGTGACCCTGTGTTCGGATTCAGCGGATTGGATAATAGATGGATGGGTAGATGGACTTAACTTTGTTCATTTTCAGCCTGTGTTTGTGGAATACACCATTTGACACCTTCTTGTTCTTGCAATTTAAAAAGAAAATTGAAATAAACCTCTAAAGATAAATTAAAGGGGTGCTGTTATGTGGCTGTGGGCCAGAGGTTTAATGGTTTCCCTCTCCTTTAGTGTATAAAATTCAGTCTCGCTGTCTTTGGTCTGCGCAGATCGTGATGCCTGCTTCTTTATTTTGGGTCTGTCATGGGTTATTTCCCCAGCTCAAGTTAATTCTTGATGTGTGTGAAGTTATTTTCCTTTTCACATTGTTAATTCTATTTTATTTTATTTTTTTTATTTATTTATGTCTATAACCCTTTGCCCTATCCTGGACGACGCCACTATTATTCAACCACGCTTCAGGTGGTGTGTTTGATTCGGACTGCAAGTCAACCCTAAACTGCCTTCAGACCCCTTGCTGTGATATTAACAGGTTAAATATGACAAATACATTAATATAAAGAAAAAGCAGAGAGAGCAGAGAACAAAATGTAATAAAAAGTATATTCAGGTCACAAAAAAAAGAAATGGCAGGAACCAGATCCAAAACCTCATACCCAAAACACACACAGTATACAAATAATACATAAGAAAAATCTTAGACAACAAATCAGACACAACCTCTACAAGGTATGGTCACATCTTAAGTCTCCTTTCAGTCTCCAGACGCTCCATCTCAGCATAACTAGAGTTTATACTCCTCACCCAATCTTGATCCACCAAACTTTCCCCTTTAAGAATAGCCATGCTGGGAAACTGATAGAGATGGCTGCCGCTGAACTGGTAAGGACTTCAATATCTGCGCGAGGAACTCATCTTACTGGCATTGAATAGTCTGCGCCTGTTAAATCCATCATTGTTTTGGCTTTTGTTTTGCTCCTTTTCTGTTTTGCCTTTTCACACTTCTTTTAACTGTAGGTTGGTGTCAATCGTCATGACAACCACCCAGAAAACACTGCAACCAATTGTACTGCACCAGGGTCCTCACTATTGCCGTCTTCCTAAAATGCTTGATTTACTCCTTCCAATTTTTTCACTTTCTCATATACGAAGTATATGGAATGTATTGTAATCATGCAAAGATTCAATGTTGAGATTTTGATGAATCTCGACATTTTAGACCTCCCGGAGTCCGAAAATACAATTTTTGGAATTATGTCTGTGTGTGTATTGTGGCAGGCGGCTGGCGTCCATGCCCATCCGGGATGCCCCCCCTGCACACTATATTCAGGGGGAGCCGCCCTTGACACTACAATACCTCCCCCTGGACACTAGATGGCCGCACCCCCTGGGGTGGAGCAGTGCCTCGGGTTCCCACAGGGCTCCCTGAGAATTGGAGTTGGGTGCAGCCCTGTTGGGTCCCGCAGGCACCGCCAGGGGGTGCTGTGTTTGGGACTCCTGAGCCCGTGTGGGCAGCCTATCCATCACACCCGGAAGTGCAGCTGGAACCCGGCGATCAAGCACCTGGAGCACTTCCGGGTGAGCTATAAAAGGAGCCAGCGTCCACCACTCCGCGGCCAGAGTCGGGTGGAGGAGGGCAAGGTTGCCCGGGAGGAGTGGTGGTGCCAGTGAGAGAAGAAGAGTGCTTGGTGTGCTTTATTTGGGACTGTGTATTGCCTGTGGGTCACGGGGAAGATGTGCGCCCACAGACGAAAAAAGTAAAAAGTATTTATTTTATACGTGCCTCCCGTGTCCAGTCTGTGCCAGGTCAGGCGCTATATAGCGCTACTCTTACAGTATGTACACATGATAACTTGAGTACGCTTTCACTTTGGTCAACCAAATTTTGCATACAAGTATTAGGTACAAAACAGATTTCTATCAACTTTTGGGCTATTTCCGTTAACCAGAAGTGGTACCCTTACCTTTTCATTTTTTAGTATGTGCTTGGTCAGAGACATATTTAGGACTAGCAAAATACCCGCGCTTCGCAGCGGAGAAGTAGTGTGTTAAAGAGGTTATGAAAAAGTAAAGGAAACATTTTAAAAATAACGTAACATGATTGTCAATGTAATTGTGTTGTCATTGTTATGAGTGTTGCTGTCATATATATATATACATATACACATATACACACACATATACACACATATACAGATATATTATATATACATATACACATATATTTTTTATATATATATATATATATATATATATATATATATATATATATATATATACACATACATACATACATATACACACATAGATGCACTTACAATAACATAGAAATCAATATAAACAACATTAACATCATTATCATATGAGAATATGAAGTAATATATAAGAAGCACATTTCATATAAATATAAATTATTAAACAGTAAAATCTTTTTCTATAATTTGCTACCGTGGCTTTTCGTTGGTCTGTCCAGGATTTTAAATCACATGTAGCTTGCAAACCGTTTCACCTATTGACTTGAAATCTGGTACACATATAATATGTCACGTCTGCTATCCGCTTTATGGGTGATGAATGTATTACTCTTTTTATGTTTATTTTATTTTAGAATCAACTCCTATCTGCGCACACGGCGGCCGTGGGCAGATGCGTATGGTGTATTCACTCCATGTTATCGTGCATTGCGCTGTCACTGGTATTTTGATAAAAGAATTTGAACAATATATAAGAAGCGTATAAATTATTAAACAGTAAAACATTAACATTTAAGAAGTAAAGTTACATTGAGTACTACTGCAGTGCCTTCGGGTATACCTCATTTTTTCTTTGCCCATTACATGCTTAAATGTATACATTTTTTGGTGTACCTACCCGAGAACACGCGACATATAACCGAGCGTGGGAGAAGCATGTATTTTAAACACGCGTTGAGTTCATCTGCTGGTCTCCCTCATGGAATAACTGGTAATGTTTGACTAAAATCTACAGCGAGTAAAACAACATTACCTCCTTTTTTTTTTTTTTACGATCTCTGAGATCTTGCTTTTTTCGGTTGAAGGCTTCATAAGCTCTTTTATGTTCAATGTTGTACTTAATAAGTACTAATTATCCCAAACCATGATCTTTGAATGTTGCAAGACTTTCGCCTTGTATGTAGATCGGGGTAATTACATTCATTGCATTCCTAGTCTGAATCACAATCTGATTGTATGGGTGGTTA
This sequence comes from Erpetoichthys calabaricus, assembly GCF_900747795.2. Lineage (NCBI taxonomy): Eukaryota > Metazoa > Chordata > Cladistia > Polypteriformes > Polypteridae > Erpetoichthys > Erpetoichthys calabaricus. The sequence continues at coordinate 83,982,220 of NC_041406.2, forward strand.
CCTGGCACTGTAG